>NC_092334.1:558277500-558535000 GCF_046630445.1 Rutidosis leptorrhynchoides | reverse complement strand
GCTTTGATGAGCTTAGTCACCTTGCAAACATTTGCATGTTCAACCTCTGAATCTGAATCGTCAGTCCAGTTAAACCAAGTATCATCAATCGGTTTCAGTTCTCCCCCAGTTTCTACAATCTTAGCTATCAACATTTTCTTCTTGTAGTAAGATGCATCCTTCTTCTTAGGAATCTTTCACTCACGAGAGTAATGACCAGCTTTGCCACAATTGAAACAGATTGAATCATCCTTCTTAAATCATCAGCACGTTGTTATTGTTTTAATTGATCAGCTTTCTTGTAGTACGAGGAAGATGATGAATTCTTGCGTTGATTGCTTGATTTGCCTTTGAACTTGTACTTGTTCAAGGCTTTTGTGAATATGGCTGTCATCTTGACTAATTCAAGGTGAGAATCATCAACATCAGATAGATTCAACTCTTCAGAATCAGTTGAATCTTCAACAAGCACTTTCTTGGACAAGCTTTTGGAAGTCATAAATGATTTGCTCTTCTTTTTGACAATGAGAGCAAGAGTATCATTTGGAGATGACTCTTTCCTTCCTTCTTGAAGTTTAGACACTTCATGTTGGTAATGCATAAGAACTCCAACAAGCTCATGAATAGTCAACTTGTCAATCTTTTGGTTGATCGAACAATGGTTCCATAAGGAAGCCAATCAACATTGAGCTTTCTGAGAAATTTCATGTTGACTTCAGCATTTACTTTTATGATCTTGCGCCTTTTCAACTCATTGAGAACACCATTGAAATGACGGTAGGTATCCTTGAGTGGTTCATCAGGTTCCTACTTGAAATCTTCATAAAATCCCAGAGCCTTATTCAGTTTAGTAACATCTGACATGTCATAACCTTCTTGCTGTCGCTTGATCTCATCCCATATATCTTTTGCTGTTGTGTTGCTATCAAAATTTTTAAACAACTCATATGGGATAGCTTGCATAACAATGTTCTTTGCCTCTATGTCACCCTGAGCTCTCTTACATTTATTACCAGAAAGTTCATAGGCTGGAATTGGCATACCAGTATTCGGATGATAATCTACGACTAGACCATCTCTCAGAGAAGCCCATATATACTTTGCTTTCTCACCCTTGTAGTCTATGTACTGAGTGATACGGTGAAGTCACTGAGTGTACTTGCCATCAAACAACACTAGAGGACGGGAATCTGATCCAATGATCAAAGTATCTTGAGTAGACATCTTGAAAATGAGGTAGATTCGGTAAAGATTCGGTACTACTCAAATCTAAGATGAAAAATCACAACAATCTAACACAAATGTCAGATTCGGTAACTGATTCAGTACTGTAGCAGATTCGGTACAGATTTTGTACTGCAGCAGATTCGGTAAACCAGATTCTGTATCAGAAACTGATCAGAAATACAAGTAACACACCCAGATTCGGTATAGATTCAGTAACCACAAGATTTGTAACCTGAGAACACTTAAAACTAATGAATAAAGTGATACCGAGATCCTGATTCGGTATCTGACTCGGTAGTCAGATTCTGTATGAATTTGAATTCAAACACAATTCAATTCCTTTGAATTAGATTCTGTAACCTTGTTGCATAAGGAAACAAGTTAGTATCACACAAAATATCAAAGATACCGAATGTGTAGGATACCGAATGTCAACTGTAGCAGTTGACAATATCGAGTCTAAGTATGAAAACTTAGAATTCAAATGAATCCTTTCTCAAATCACACCAATTAGCTACGTATGATCAAACCGAATGTGATAGAATCACAAACACACCATAATATGCAACACTGAATGAGAATTAATAGCTTTAAAGCAGATTCAATATGGCAGTTACGATACCGAATGTGTATCAAATCTTCAAAACTTGAAGAATTGATGAAATTAAACCGTCGGAACTGTGATTAAACACCTCACGATCACAACTGAAACCTCAAATCTTTACTTAACCACAGAATCAAGCTGTAATTGATGAATACCGAGAGTTTTAGCCACGAACTCTAAAAATTCTCCATAATTGATGTTAAAAAGCTGTAATGATGATTAAAACTCTTTCTAATCAACCTAATACACCTTCGCTGAACTTATCACAGGAATCTGAATGTCAGAATATCAGATTCGATTATACCGAATTTGATTCAAAATACCGAGAGTGTTCAGATTCTGTAATCTTCAATCTCTGGATCGATCTAGTGATGTAATATCACTCCCTGAAAGCTCTAATACCAAATGATAGGTCAGATCATGTAGAGATTAGAAGAAAAGACAAGTTAGAAAGAGATTCGGTAAGTGTGAAGGAGATTTGGTATTAGAGAGAATTAACAAGATTTACATTCCACAACTTCTAGAACTCAGTTACAATACAATGGCTATCTAACTAGGACTACTTAGGTTCCTTATATAGCCCTCTTCTAAGGAACCATCAATTAAGCTTATTTCACATTAACACTATACAACTTCGGGGTCCTAACACATGTCATATTTGTTAAACTCTCTTTTATATAAAGATATAGATATTACATACAGAAGGCTAAAAGCCTTTAAGACTCGACAACAGTATACAACGAATAAGCAACTCGAAACTATAAGCAACTCGGAGTAAAACCTAGAATAGGACACGAAACAATGTAGGAAAAACACTCCTGTCCTAAAGCCTTCACTATGATTGAGACAACTTGAGAATATAAGCCGAGTAGAGACGTGAGTTACAGTGCCGAGAATCGACAACAAATCAATTCACTCTCCACTCACTTAACCCATGTCATAGCTTCGGTCTTAAAATAAGAGTTAGTTATGCTGTTATAATTTTATTTATCATCAGATCACTGTATCTAACAATAATCCATACTAAGCCACCTTAGAACAACCAGGGTCGATCGTCTCCAGTGACCAAATTCTATGTGAGTATATATATTTAAGTGTATTGTGATTTTTAGGTGAGGACCAATCTTTCATATTGCGAACAGATTAGTCAAGCTGTAATAGAAATAAAAAACAAAAAAGAAGTTTTGATCTTGATTTTAATGGAGGTTTTAAACTTTGTGTGTAATGTGCGGAGAAGATAACCCCAATTGATAGATTTATACGGAGTACATTGTAACACACTATTCAATATACACACGCATTTCATACATTTCTCATCATTCTCTCTAAAATTAATCATTCTCTCTATAATTTCTCAACATTTTATTCCATTCTTTACACACTTAAACTCCATGACTCCAAATCGGTTTCGTTTGAGGTAAATTACGGGGGTAAACCAAGGGCTGACCAGAAGTCATACGTTGACGGTGTAAAAATGTTCATTTAACTGCTTCAAAATTAGTGACTTTGATCTATCAAAGTTGAAGGGATCGCTAAAAAAAGAAATGTCGTTCGAAACTTCGAATTTTCGGATATTGTGTATATAGACTGATATCGGCTAAAAAGTCACGTTTTCACCCCGGTATTAAGGCCCAAAAAAATAAAGTTCCAAACTTTATCGCCAAAATACCCGCTTCATCGATTAAAATTTAAGAACAAGTGATTGCGAAGATGGTGCAAGAAGAATCAAGTAAATCGGAGCTAAAACGAAGATTCTAGAGCGAAAACGGTGAAAGACAAGAAATCAAGTTACGATCCAGCAAATCAGCAAGCCAAACGGATTGCCAAACGGGTTACCAAACAGCTTGCCTGGCTTGCAAACGGCCTGCCACACGCCCAGATCAAACGACCACGTTAAACAGGCAGGCCTGGAAAACGGCCCCTGCAAACGGCCTGCCAAACGGCCTGCCAGCCGGTTGCAGGCAAATTTCATGTTTATTTAAAGGGTCTTTGTCATTCATTTCAACACACACTTCAATTCACTTCTTTCTCTCTCTTGTACAATATTAGTCATACTCTTAAGGCTTTCAACTCCGTGCGGGAAACCTGGTACCCGGAGAAGAACGCCGAAGATTGTATTAGGAGCGGTCTGGAGTTTGAAGTTGTCACTTTTTTATTCAGAACTCGTTTAATCTACTGGTACTTCTATCCTTTGTCTTTATATAATGTTTTCCATTATTATGCTTTGTGATACCGTTGCCATGATTAGCGAGTAGTTATCTTTAGTGTATATTATGACGTAGTCAGTTATAATGCCGAAATTATATTATGGTTTGTGCATGTTGTCAAAATGCTTTCCGATTATGCTTTGAACTCAATCGCTTTTCTAACTAATATAACGTAGTTATTGGCTCTGTTATTGGGAAGTCACGAACCCTGATTCAGAGTACACTATCTGTGTCACCCCTTAGTAAGAGAAGTCTATCGGATACAACGTGAGTTTGACTGAGGCACACTGGTTGTAGTAAGTCCACCTAGCCTTGGATTCCGACTGAGGACTCTTTCGTAGTGAAACATCTAACTAGACTCCTAGTACATTGTCGGTCCTAGACCATGCTAGTGTAGTCACCAAGCATATAAACTTCGTATGTGCATGTTGAAGCACAACGGTTGTTGTAAGCTGTACCTATGCTAAGTAAGGCCATAGAACACGGTTAGCGTTGACTAGTACACTTCACCATAACGCGGTCTCAAGCATTGCACCCCACTTGAGGGATTCTTGGTTAATTAAGGACCTGTTTGTTCGAACAAATAAAAGATTGGACCGTTAGGATAATCGAACGTGTTCATGGAAGTCAACTTGACTTGGCCATGGTGTTCTTTATGGTTGAACTCTTTTAAGGGCCTAACTATCTTTTAAACCCAATCATTAACGAAAGAATCAAGACACATCACGTCTCTCGGATATGGAAAACCATGTATTCTATTATGCTTAAGAATTTTTAGACCATTGTGGAATGTTAATACGTCACCCAACCGAGTCGCTCAATTGGATGAGCCGTCTGAACGTGTATGCCTGTAGTCAGACTGCACGGGCGTCGGGGGTAAGGGACGTTGCTGTCTATTCAGAATCTTCAAGCCTATCGTATTACCCAGTGATATGTCTTATGATAGGGGCGTTTAGGACTAGTGTAGTAAATACAAGGTCGCTGCCTATCCATGAGCCAGCATTCCATAATCCCGGCAAAGTAACTGACGAAATCAATTCATGCACTTGTTTTAGCCTTATCTGAATTACAAATTTTATCGTATTTACTTTACTTTATCTTATAAACTAGAAAACCCAAAATTAGGTAATAAACCACTACTCCTACACTTTAGAATTATCTTAAGCATTAGATATAGGTTCGGTTCTACTGATATCTCAAAAATACGACTCTAGGTCATACTTCCCTTACTCATAATAAGGAGTAGTATGATCTAGGCCCCGCTAAATATAAATTTAAAACCATTACCCCTTGTTGGTGGTTGATTCTGACGACTTGCGACCTAACGACACCGCATAAACAAAACCGTCCGTTTCGGCCATATCATTGTGGTAACAAGTTTTTTGCACCGCTGCCGGAGAACTGGTATCAGACAATATTGCTTCTATCAAACTCATTCACAAGCATTTAGTGGTGTCTAAGAAAGACAATTATACACGGACTTGGTTGTTGGATTTTCCGAATAGTCTCCAATTATATTGAAACCAAAAGGATCCTGCCTCTCCGTAGTCGGCCTGGCCACTTGGTTTGTTGAATAGTTCGTGCAAAGCTCTATTATCAAAATACCAGAGAATCAGTAGCAAGAACCAAAAACATATCTATAATTAGGATAATTGGAATACCTTAGATTACCTTAGATTAAGATTACTTTAGAATACCTTAGATTAAGATTACCTTAGATTACTTTAGATTAAGAATACTTTAGGTTAAATTAGGAACTTAGCTTATCTGCTTAAAATTTAAATGTAACAACCCAAACCATCCAACGACAAAACCACGTGAAAACGGCAAAATAAAATTTTTTTTCCCTGAACAGCATGTTGCGCGGCGCGCCATATAGGCCGCGCGGCGCGCCAAAGTGGACTGTCCGAAAAGTTCTTAATTGCGAAAATGCTTGACTAGTTCCCGACATATTTAGGCGTAACGCTTTTAACCCCATGTTCCATATATAAAAACTAGCACGTTCTATTAATAAAATTATGTTTACGAAGCGGGGTCCACATCGACCCAAATTACCCTTTAAGTATCAAAATACAATTTTCGACCATAAGACTTTTAATACAAAATAAAGCCGAGCATGGCGATTGGGGATACGCTACCCAATCCTAATAAATCCAAAAGCAAGCCTTCTACGCAAACTATGCAAGTCCTCTAATCATCGCGCTTACCCGAGTCACCATCCGCATGCAATCTATAAAAAGAGTCAACAACGAGAGGGTAAGCTAACGCTTAGTGAATGATAATATACTACATACATATATATGTATAAAATGGACACACCTCAAAATAACAAATACCGCATACCGAGGCATCCATATAAGGCACTACACTAAGCATGCCGTACGATCTCTAAGCAACGAGCTAAAGATACAACAACAATATAAGTTCACCAACGACGATGTGAACAACGCCAAATAGCTACACCCGGAGGGTTAGCTACAACATAACAATACATTAATATGTAACAATATAAATATAACAACGCGTAACACTCCCAAGGTTAACCATAACGCTATGGTGCTACCGGCTCGTGGTTCACACCATACGCAATTGAGTCATACTCTTTTATAGTGCTACCGGCTCGTGGTTCACACTCGATGCTACCGGCTCGTGGTTCACATCAATTATTTTATAGTGCTACCGGCTCGTGGTTCACACTCGATGCTACCGGCTCGTGGTTCACATCTTAGTTTATAGTGCTACCGGCTCGTGGTTCACACTCGATGCTACCGGCTCGTGGTTCACATCTTAGTTTATAGTGCTACCGGCTCGTGGTTCACACTCGATGCTACCATAACATCCACAAACAAATACGCCATAAACATGAACGCATAATTATTCCACTCACAATATTAACCCTTCGCCATTGGGGTTATATAATCCACATCACCCGCCCATGTGATAACGTACACACAAAGTGTGCACCTCGTCAAAGGTGGTCAACCAAAATGCACAACCGTGCCAATTGGACCTATACACAAGTCCATCAATCCACCTATATGTGAAGTGAGTTCTATGACCGAGAACCACTTCACCCAACCCGCACCCATCCTACACATACATATGCACATAGGATATTAACACTCACCTTGAAGTCTTGAAGAAAGCTTCCAAGTAAACCGCAACTCGCCAATGGAAAATACCTATTCCATTATCACAATTACAACAATACACTTAGAGTGGATTTACAAATCAACCCAATTCTTCACTTAGTGCAATTTCGACCCAAATGCACTTCCAAGCACAAACCGTGCCCAAAACTAACCAATAATCACTAACACAAGTGAGAATGGTCCTAATACGCCAATTAAACCCGAACTCAAGTGTTAAACACGTGTCATACCCATTTTGACACTTAAACCCTAATTTTGACCCATAAGGTCAAAATCTCACCATTTACAAGTTTTGACACCAAAACACATTTAACTTGGTTTTATACTTCAACTTAATCCATTTCAAGTTTATAAACCTCATTAAATCGCCAAATGGGTCATAATCACCCCCAAACCCTAGTTTGACCCAAAGTCACAATTAGTCAACCAAATAACCTTAAATGGGTTTCAATACTTCCATAATCACTAACTTAAGTGATTAAACTCAATTTCAAGTCCTAAACATGGCCAATTAGTTCACCAACCCAAAATCCACCAACACTAACAATAAACCCAATTACTAGCTTCACTAAACCCATTTCATCACCTAAAAGGGTTTTACCACAAACTAACTCAAAACCCTAACTTGAATATCAAATCAAATAGATGAAATTCGGAGTTTGAGCTTACCAATACCACCACAACGTAGCTAGGAACGAAAGGAACAACTTTAGAACCCGAGCTTTTGATCCAAACGGCCTCCTTCTTCTCCAAAACCCCAAATCTCTCTCTAGAATCTCTCTCTCTCTCTAGATAGTTGGGAGTGATGAATGGATGTGAAAATGATCCAAAACTGATCCAAACCAGCTAATATGGCTCACAAATCCGGCCCCAAGTGAAATTACCCAAATACCCTTCATTTAAACCTTTTAAAAAGGCTGAAAATTGCCTCAGCAGCAATCGGCGCGCCGCGCCAGAAGGTGGAGCGCCGCTCCAATTAACTGGAAATTGTGGTCGAGCCCAAAACAGGTTTCAGCAACTTGTTTTGGCCATAACTTTTTGACCGTAACTCCATTTTTGATGAATCAAATATCGTTGGAAACGTAATAAGATATTCTATCCAATGGTAAGGCTTTGAAACATCAACTCAAACTTTATTTGGGGTTGAAAAGATACGTACACACCTTGTCACTTCGGACAACGTCCAGTTTCCTTTGACGTTCGAGCAAGCAACACGTACACTTCATACACGCATCATACACCATAAATACATTATGTACAATCAATATTTGTATCTTACAACTCTCCCCCACTTAAACTCGATCACGCCCTCGTGATCTTCTCCACTTAACCAATTCGGACCTACTCAACGATCCTCACTCAAGTCCCAATATGAACTTTCCTAGACAATTCTTCCCAATGTATCACTTTTAACAACTAAAATCGTCAACCGTGATTTATCAAAACCACAATCCGAGCACTAAAACCTGCTCAATTTCCCATATCGGGAAAAACTCAACTAATCTCGTACCGAGATATCAATCCCTTAGAGTACTATTACCGAGTACAATGCTAGAAGCAACCAAGTCTCAACCTAGGGTCAACAACCCGAAACGATGAAGACCGAACCAAACTAATCCTTACGGATCCCATCAATCAATAAACATCCATTGTAGTGCGCAATACGACCAATACGCAACTATCGTAACATCATAATCCAACGGTTAGAAATCGGTAGCGCCCAAGCGACTATGGCGACGCTAATCCCATGGTGTACAAAATCGACGATCGTCACACCCGTAACAACACGTGAACGAAACATAGCTATCGCATCACTAATCACACAACACACGAAGGCTGGCCGAAAACACACGCGCCTTAGTGAATCCGAACTACACGCGACTCACTACCTTCACCACAACAACAATCGGGAATGGCCGAACTACACGCGCCATAGTGAATCCGAACTACACGAGAGTCACAATCCCGGAGGAATGACCGAACTACACGAGTCAATTGTGAATCCGAACTACACGAGATTCACTCCTCAATACAATGACCGAAACCACACGAGTCATTTGTGAATCCGAACTACACGAGATTCACTTCCACCACATCTAGGTTGGTCGAACTGCACGAGCCTTAGTAATCCGAAACCACACGAGATTACTACCTCAATAAGATGACCGAACTACACGAGTCACCATGAATCCGAACTACACGAGATTCATTCCAATAAGATGACCGAACTACACGCGTCATCGTGAATCCGAAAACACACGCGATCCACAATCTCAACACAGGAATGGTACTCGCATTTCCCACCGGTACTCGCATTTCCCGATAGTGTTACACCATACCGACATAACACTACTCCCTTGATGAAGTCAGCGGACCCCGAAGGTCATGCTCCACCAATCACAACACCGGATGAAGTCAGCGGACCCGAAGATCATGCTTCACCGATATAACACCACGCTCATGATGAAGTCAGCGGACCCCGAAAGTCATGCTCCACCAATCACGTATTCCCATGACGAAGTCAGCGGACCCTAAAGATCATGCTTCATCAAACAACCATACCATAATCGAGCAAGAACCACCTATACCAAACATAGGTACCAAACAATAATTCTCCACAAGAGAACCCGACACACACCTCCCTTAACCGGAGGATTTCACCTTGCTCGCCAAACACGTCCATTATCTCTCAGCGAGATTTACCACGTTACCACCTCGGTGATGATTCAAATCCAAACCATAAGTACAATTTATCCGAAATTGTACTCTACCACAAATCGACCAAACCAGGTCTCGACAACATTTTCCGGATCTACCAATAGCATCATCCGAAATCTCACACTAAAACTTCCTCGTGCGGGAGTGTAACTCCCCCACTTAGAACCACGTTCCATATCCACAACTCGTACAACCGCACAATGCTACCACAGGTAGACTTTACCAACAATTGGGCTCACACGACCCATTACCACATCTTACTCCAACCTTGAGCACACGAAGGATTTTAACCAACCCTTAAACACTTTGTACGAAAAGTGTACCGCAACACAATCGGAGTCGAACACCACGCTAGTAGGTATAAAAGAGGCACCTAATGTCGCGTCATAAAGACTCCATTACCAACACACATCGAGATTTAAAACATTCGATCTCAAGGGTTCCAACCAACTGACGAACCTCATGATTCGTCACTTCAACATCAAAGCGAACACGCGCTTAACAACCAAACACCAAAACCATTTCCGTGGCTTGGTAGAAACGTTTCCCAAATACTAAGGAATGCTTGGTTGCACCAAGTCTTACGCCCTTCGCCCGTCAATCAATCATCAACATAGGGTACTTCCATTAGGAACGTCACCCATAGCATAACATGCACAACAAAGGCACGCAACTCAAACTCAAACGGCATTTAATAAATAATCAAAAGACATATTTATCAAAATTAAACGTACCTTAACGTCTCCTGGCCGCACCCGTCCCCGCTAACTTGGGACATTCCGACTTACGATGTCCTTCTTTTTGGCAATTGAAGCACACCATACCGTCACCCTTTGGTACCGAACATTCCCAAGACTTGTGACCCCTCACGCCACAATTGTAACATCTAGCCGCACTAGAATCCGACATACCCATTCGCGTACCACCCGTGCTCACACTCGGACCCTTAGCCCTCTTACTCGGAGCACCATAAGAAACGACCCTTCGCTCACTTGAAGGTTCACCCTTTTTCGATCGTGAATACGACTCGAAACCTCTAGCCAAGTCGAATAATTCCGAAAACGATTTCGCTTGACCCCGACTAATTTTACTTTTCAAGTCATCATTCAAGGTCCGATAGAAATCTCCCATCAACAAACGATCATTCCCCAAATACTCCGGACAAAAACGAGCCTTCGCCATAAAGGTCGTCTTGAGAGTACTCAAATCCATAGATCCTTGTCCCAAATTTCGCAACTCATTACGCAATTCCCACAAATCGGCCGAAGTCCAGAACTCCTCGAAGAATTCCTCCTTAAATTCGTCCCACGATAAAGCCATAAACGTCTCGCCACCGACGAGATCAATCTTACCATCCAACCAATCCCTTGCCCAACCCCGCAACAAACTCGTAGCGAGTCTCGTCTTTCTCTCGGGAGGGCAATCAATAGTACGGAAACACCCTTAGACGTCCGAAATCCAAGTTGTGCTTACCAGAGGATCCGGTTTCCCGTCATACATCGGGGGTTTAGTCCTCATGAAGCTCTTAAGATAATGCTCCATTTCACTACTACCTTGAAGTTCGGAATACTTCCTATCCATTCTTTCTTCCAACGCACCCATTTACTCCGCAACGGCGGCCGCAAGTCTAGTATTAAACTTCGCGTCATTCGCCTCGGTCTCGTTTCGCGTCGTCATTCTTAAGAATGCAAAACGATTAGTCCACGAACGTGTAAAACCGTACGCACGACACAGCCCCATCTTGCTAAACACTCATCGTACATCACTTGTTAGACACGATTTGCACCCATAATAAGGTTTGCAAGTTCTTATTACGCACACATGCCGCATCGACTCGTTAGTACAACGACCGTCTCGCTCGATGATATACACAAACACAACCAAAATTCTACGCGGTACAAACACACGCGAGAATTATTATCACAACACGACAACATATTAATAATATCCGCATTACTAATATAAACGTTAGTCAACCTATAGCCAAGGCACTAACCAAACCCATTCCGACCCGTAATCCTACAAGTCCCGCAACAATTTAAGCACACACAAGTCTAAGTCTAGGCACCTATCTCAAGTCACCTAAATCCCTTAGACCATGCTCTGATACCACTTGTAACAACCCAAACCATCCAACGACAAAACCACGTGAAAACAGCAAAATAAAAATTTTTTTCCCTGAACAGCATGTTGCGCGGCGCGCCATATAGGCCGCGTGGCGCGCCAAAGTGGACTGTCCGAAAAGTTCTTAATTGCGAAAATGCTTGACTAGTTCCCGACATATTTAGGCGTAACGCTTTTAACCCCATGTTCCATATATAAAAACTAGCACGTTCTATTAATAAAATTATGTTTACGAAGCGGGGCCCACATCGACCCAAATTACCCTTTAAGTATCAAAATACAATTTTCGACCATAAGACTTTTAATACAAAATAAAGCCGAGCATGGCGATTGGGGATACGTTACCCAATCCTAATAAATCCAAAAGCAAGCCTTCTACGCAAACTATGCAAGTCCTCTAATCCTCGCGCTTACCCGAGCCACCATCCGCATGCAATCTATAAAAAGAGTCAACAACGAGAGGGTAAGCTAACGCTTAGTGAATGATAATATACTACATACATATATATGTATAAAATGGACACGCCACAAAATAACAAATACCGCATACCGAGGCATCCATATAAGGCACTACACTAAGCATACCGTACGATCTCTAAGCAACGAGCTAAAGATACAACAACAATATAAGTTCACCAACGACGATGTGAACAACGCCAAATAGCTACACCCGGAGGGTTAGCTACAACACAACAATACATTAATATGTAACAATATAAATATAACAACGCGTAACACTCCCAAGGTTAACCATAACGCTATGGTGCTACCGGCTCGTGGTTCACACCATACGCAATTGAGTCATACTCTTTTATAGTGCTACCGGCTCGTGGTTCACACTCGATGCTACCGGCTCGTGGTTCACATCAATTATTTTATAGTGCTACCGGCTCGTGGTTCACACTCGATGCTACCGGCTCATGGTTCACATCTTAGTTTATAGTGCTACCGGCTCGTGGTTCACACTCGATGCTACCGGCTCGTGGTTCACATCTTAGTTTATAGTGCTACCGGCTCGTGGTTCACACTCGATGCTACCATAACATCCACAAACAAATATGCCATAAACATGAACGCATAAATATTCCACTCACAATATTAACCCTTCGCCATTGGGGTTATATAATCCACATCACCCGCCCATGTGATAACGTACACACAAAGTGTGCACCTCGTCAAAGGTGGTCAACCAAAATGCACAACCGTGCCAATTGGACCTATACACAAGTCCATCAATCCACCTATATGTGAAGTGAGTTCTATGACCGAGAACCACTTCACCCAACCCGCACCCATCCTACACATACATATGCACATAGGATATTAACACTCACCTTGAAGTCTTGAAGAAAGCTTCCAAGTAAACCGCAACTCGCCAATGGAAAATACCTATTCCATTATCACAATTACAACAATACACTTAGAGTGGATTTACAAATCAACCCAATTCGTCACTTAGTGCAATTTCGACCCAAATGCACTTCCAAGCACAAACCGTGCCCAAAACTAACCAATAATCACTAACACAAGTGAGAATGGTCCTAATACGCCAATTAAACCCGAACTCAAGTGTTAAACACGTGTCATACCCATTTTGACACTTAAACCCTAATTTTGACCCATAAGGTCAAAATCTCACCATTTACAAGTTTTGACACCAAAACACATTTAACTTGGTTTTATACTTCAACTTAATCCATTTCAAGTTTATAAACCTCATTAAATCGCCAAATGGGCCATAATCACCACCAAACCCTAGTTTGACCCAAAGTCACAATTAGTCAACCAAATAACCTTAAATGGGTTTCAATACTTCCATAATCACTAACTTAAGTGATTAAACTCAATTTCAAGTCCTAAACATGGCCAATTAGTTCACCAACCCAAAATCCACCAACACTAACAATAAACCCAATTACTAGCTTCACTAAACCCATTTCATCACCTAAAAGGGTTTTACCACAAACTAACTCAAAACCCTAACTTGAATATCAAATCAAATAGATGAAATTCGGAGTTTGAGCTTACCAATACCACCACAACATAGCTAGAAACGAAAGGAACAACTTTAGAACCCGAGCTTTTGATCCAAACGGCCTCCTTCTTCTCCAAAACCCCAAATCTCTCTCTAGAATCTCTCTCTCTCTCTCTAGATACTTGGGAGTGATGAATGGATGTGAAAATGATCCAAAACTGATCCAAACCAGCTAATATGGCTCACAAATCCGGCCCCAAGTGAAATTACCCAAATACCCTTCATTTAAACCTTTTAAAAAGGCTGAAAATTGCCTCAGCAGCAATCGGCGCGCCGCGCCAGAAGGTGGAGCGCCGCTCCAATTAACTGGAAATTGTGGTCGAGCCCAAAACAGGTTTCAGCAACTTGTTTTGGCCATAACTTTTCGACCGTAACTCCATTTTTGATGAATCAAATATCGTTGGAAACGTAATAAGATATTCTATCCAATGGTAATTCTTTGAAACATCAACTCAAACTTTATTTGGGGTTGAAAAGATACGTACACACCTTGTCACTTCGGACAACGTCCAGTTTCCTTTGACGTTCGAGCAAGCAACACGTACACTTCATACACGCATCATACACCATAAATACATTATGTACAATCAATATTTGGGTCTTACATTAAAAAACAAAAAGGCATACCTAGTGTATGACCCAAAACCGATCTAGACCAGGGCCGTTGTTATTCGTACCTGATCCAGATGCAATAATCTCTAAAGCACTCAAGGAAGCACGAATTAGAAAATAAATGGCTACTTTAGCAGAAGACACTAAACCCTCGATTGAAGGTCGAGGAGGACCGATCAGATTTTCAGAGATTCAAGGACACTCGTTCGAGTTAAAATATCACATTATACAGCTCATCCAAAATGGCTGTCAATTCCATGGATTACCGAATGACGATCCTAATTCTCACCCTGATAAATTCATATCTCTTTTGAACTCCTACAAACAGCCAGGGATAGGATAAGATATAGTCCAGCTATACTTGTTCCCCTATTCTCTCACTCACTATGCACAAACATGGTTTGAAGGATTGGAAAAAGATTCCATCACGTCTTGGACGGAGATGGATACTAAATTCCTAACCATATATTTCTCTCCTTCTAAACAAACCAAACTCAAGAGTAACATCATTAACTTTAAACAAAGTTATGATGAATCTCTTTACACCGCATAGGAGCGATTCAAAACCCTGCTGAAGAAATGCCCTAATCACCAGTTAGAACGGTCAGCCCAAATCTGTACCTTCTACAATGGTCTTACGGTAAATCATAGGACGACGATTGATGTCGCCGCTCAAGGAAATCTAATGAACCAAACCGCAGACGAAGCTTGGGAGTTGCTCGAGAACATGACAATGCATCATCATGACTGGAACAGTGGTGAAACAGCTTCATCATTCGCACCACTCTCCGCACTTAATATTCAAATAGAGGCCATCAAATCCCTCACGGATAAGATGAAGTCTCTTGCCAAACAACTCGGAGAATTGAAAACGCAGCCGCAGCAAGTTAACCAGGTCCAGGCCTGTGTTAATTATACCAACTCGCAACCCACTAAAGAATACCAAGTTAAGTACGAAAACCATGACGGTTCAGTCTGTTACGTTCAACACCCAGCTCGTCAATCAAATCCCGGATTCAATCAACAACCTAGGGTTAACCAATTCCAAAGAAACAACCAACCTTTTCGCTATCGTTACCCACCTTATCCACCCCAACAATCTCAATTAACCTACGATCAACCACTTCCACTCACTGGTCCACCGACTCAGGAAAATTCCCCAACCACCCAGATTACAAAAGTAACCAACCCTACTCTCAGAGCTGATGATCAGTTGACACAGTTCATTCAAGGACAACAATAGCTAAATCAAAGAACTGCATCTAAACAAGACCAGACGGAGATACTAATGAGAATTCAATTACCTCTGCTCAAAAGTCTAGAATCGCAGCTCGGACAGTTATCACAACACCTTAAAACCCGACCGCAAGGAAGGTTACCTAGTAATACTATCCAGAATCCCCACATAGAGGAAGCTAAGTAAATGGAGTCAGTTATCCCTGAAGAAGAACCACAGAGAAGATCAGATAGGCTCAAGAACAAATCGACATATACTCAGAAGCTGTCCACTGCAACTCCGGTTCGTGTACCGTACCCTGGAAGGCTACAGGAGGAACCATCCAAGCTTGATTCCTTCAAACTTGATGGAAGATTCCTGGACACCGTGTCCAAAGTGCCCAATCAAAAGATATATATCCGAAGGATTCTCTCTACAATGGAAAGGATACCAGATTCTAACAAAATTTCGCTGAGTGAAGAATGCTAAGCAGTACTCAGAAACTCTCTACCGCAGAAGCTAAGAGATATGGGCCGATTCATTTTCCCATGTTCAATCTACCAATCTGGACCATTCATGAGCTAGCAGATTTAGGAGCAAGTATCAACCTAATCCCCTACTCTCTCTACAAGAGATTAGAGTTAGGAAACTTGTCACCAACTAAAATGAAAATCCAAATTGCCGATCACACAATTCGATATCCTAAGGGAATAGTTGAGAACGTCTTGGTGAAAGTTGACAAATTCTTGTACACTACGGATTTTGTAGTGATGGACATTCAGGAAGACCTTCACACACCAATAGTGTTAGGAAGACCTTTCATGAATACGGCTAGGATTGTCATTGATGTGTACAATCAAACATTGATCTTACGATCACATGGGAATAGCGTTACCTTCAAAATTGACCGACCTACCGATCTTTCTGGACAGGCAGAGATGTTTGCTATTCCCACCAGACTGATCACTTTCGATGATGAGTCCCCACCACCAGCCGAATATATCAAAATGAGTGTCGAATCACAGTTTGTTGACAACCCAGAAATGGAAGAAGAGGATCCTAGTGAAGAAATAGAGGAAGAGGAAGAACCTGAGGAGGAAGAGGAAATGGACGACGTAAAAGAAACTGCGATGATACCATCTCCAAGCCCTGAACGTCACGAAGAATTAATGAGGCTTGAGACAAAAGATCACAGTTTAATCATTCTCTTCAAGAAGAAGACTGATAAGGTTGAGGTTAAGGATATAGAAATTGATCCCGCAAGTGTCGAAGTGAAGAACCAGAATACTGAAGAATCCCGTTCATCAGACGAATCTTCAGACAACTATTATACCGATGATAACGAGGAAGAGCAACATGAAGACATTCTGGATAACTCATATTCTCCATCCGAACCAGATCAGGAGGAGCCGGACTCTTATTCTGATCAAATTCTGATCATATCTACTCACGTCGACATGATAACCTTCATCAATGACACCGATCAATTTGAAGAGATTCTCGAAGCCATCCATAAATCAACAATTGATTTCACGCTATGCTTAACCGAACGAATCATGGCTATCAAAGACGAATACAACCACTATCTACAGAGAGAAGATAATAATGCTGAAATACTAGAAGAACGCATTCAAGACTTTATCAATACACTTCACGATCATATCTACATCGAAGAAAGGCAACAAGAGCACGATTCAGTGGTTCGTACTATTCTAGAGACAAGATTCTGTCGAGATCAGAAGATCATTTACTCTAAGGTCTACAACGCCTTAGCCGGATCTGCACTTCTCTTCTCAGCAAATCAACGAGCGCTACTGACTCTCATCCGAAAGCATATGGATCTTTCCACCGGACGCCCAACTTATCACTCTGATTTGCAAATGATCGAGGATATTCACAGCTTTTTCGCTCTCCTGGAAAGAGATAATTTCGAAAGCACACCAGAGAGGCTAGTGATTTACGTAACAATTGATCACCACGCTGATCTAATTAACAAAGAGTTACGAGACGCAGTCACAAAAAAAGTAAGAAGCAACAATCCATTTTCTCATCTTGAACCAGACCGAGTCAACATTGCCACCTACGTTACGAAGCAGATAGCACATATCTTCCAAGAATCCACGGATCCTAGTTTCACATTCAAAGCCGGATGTCGAGAGATATACTCAAAGACGGTGATGCTAATGCTTGGGTCAGGGCTGCTCTTCACTTTTTTCCAGCTTCGCCTCTTGACTAATCTGTGCAAGGCTACAGACTCCTACGGTGGAGACCACCAATCAGAAAATTTTGAGATATTGAAGATACAATTTCTGACACTATTTGAAGATCTCCGAAATGAACATCCTATCAGAGAAGTAATCACCACCAGCACTGCCTCAATGATTGACATTCATGGATCGAACATCAGAGCAGTGGATCATATTCTTATCGAACTTCAAGATCTGTCACGAGCCGAAACTGCCCATTATCTCTCTTTCAGAAGATCTTCAAGAGAAGTACTAGATCTGCTACCTCTTTTGGTCTGACACTTTCTCAGGATTTATCCACCAAGACTCACATTCCCTCAAGAAGACCAAGATCACAACTTCCAGAGGGGAATGTCTACTTTTTAGGCATTATTACGGTCGAGCCAACGACCTTAAACAACAGCGCTTCTCAGGAGGCAACCCGTGAAATAAAGTAGAGTAGAAGAATAAAGGATGACAAATGAGCCGATGAATAAGGGGCAAGACTTTCAAGTCAGCCAGCTTCTTTACAAACAAACACGTCTGCTGGGGGTACTCCTTTCTTCCCGTTGCTAGCTCAAAATTTAAAATTATGCCGCATCCTAGCTTATCACTAAGTGTGGGATTCCAACCCAAATAAACATTAGACGAATAATCTGAAATCTTCAACTAAAACTCCTAAGTGTGGTATACACTAGGAACATTGAGGACAATCTTCGTCTAAGTGTGGGATGTTGGTATAATCTTTTTATGCTGTATTAAAATAACCCATTACGAAGAATCCAAGTTCTTAAGCCGAATTTCAAATTTTTAACAAAAGAAAGCTTTTTCAAAAAAGTATTTTTGAAAACCTGAAACGTTTGTAAATAAAAAGGCTTAAGTAAGGTGGAAATCTTGTTAGGATGAACCGAATCTCTAAAAGAGCATTGCATGACTAGCCATTATCGACCTAAATTGATTATGGTGAGGCACCCAAATAAGACCAGCATTCATCTTTAATGCTTCACTATTTTCCATTGAGAGTGCCGATGTCTGTGCTCGGAATCAGAATTTGCTCTATATCTGCATTTCTAAGTAATGAAATGTGATTCGGTTATAATCAGAAAAGCTAGCCATTTGTCAAATAACCCTTTCACACCTCCGCTACTTCTACCACACCACCTCATCCACATCATCTTTACTATCACTCGAAAACCCAGAAAATGAGATTCCTTCCAAAAACCTGATGTTATAAACTTCTCAAGTATCACGGCAAAGGTCTTGAAAAAGTTTACCGACAAAAAGTTTCTCGAGAACAAATCTCTAAAAAAAAAAATTAAAATTTTCAAAGTTCTAAAAAAAGGAGCATAACTTATAAAGAGAAATGACGAACAAGAACTTAACCACGAATGCCTATCACTCCAAAAGGGAGAATAGTTCAAAAAGTGCTTCTCAAAAATATCAGCACTCCTATCTTTCTTAAATTCCCCGAAATTCCGAATAAAAGTCTCTTAAGACTATATCACCCTATTTCTCACCCCTTAAAACAACTTCACCACCACTCCAAAAATTCCTTTCCATCATTGACAAATGACCTATAAGCTATGGTTACTACCGTTTTCACATTAGTAGCAAGGATTTGAGTCTTTATCAAGGCTATGACGATGAGTGCAACATGACTGGCTATGAGTGAATTCATTTCTTAGATCTATAGGGAACCCTAAACACTTGAGTGATTTGAGTGACCCGTGAAAGCTAGCCTAAGTCATGTAACCTCCTCGCATGCTTGCAGAGATAGTTTCAACCCTAACACAGATGACTCACCTTATCTTTCGCTCTTATAATAAAAAGCAAACTACTTAGACCATTAGAAAAGAAACTCCGAAAAGATTTCCCGAAATAAAAACGAGAAGTTTGCTTGAGGACAAGCAAAGTCTAAGTGTGGGATATCTGATATCGGCTAAAAAGTCACGTTTTCACCCCAGTATTAAGGCCCAAAAACAATAAAGTGTTAAACTTTATCGCCAAAATACCCGCTTGGTCGGTTAAAATTGAAGAACAAGTGATTGCAAAGACGGTGCAAGAAGAATCAAGTAAATTGGAGCTAAAGCGAAGATTCTAGAGCGAAAACGGTGAAAGATAAGAAACCAAGTTACGATCCAGCAAATCAGCAAGCCAAACGGGTTGCCAAACGGGTTGCCAAATGGGTTGCCAAATGGCTTGCCTGGCTTGCAAACGGCCTGCCACACGCCCAGATCAAACGACCACGTTAAACGGGCTAGCCTGGCAAACGGCCCCTGCAAACGGCCTGCCAAACGGCTTGCCAAATGGCCTGCCAGCCGTTTGCAGGCAAATTTCAAGCTTATTTAAAGGGTCTTTGTCTTTCATTTCAACACACACTTCAATTCACTTCTTTCTCTCTCTTGTACAATATTAGTCATACTCTCAAGGCTTTCAACTCCGTGCGGAAAATCTAGTACCCGGAGAAGAACGCCGAAGATTGTATTAGGAGCGGTCTGGAGTTTGAAGTTGTCACTTTTGTATTCAGAACTCGTTTAATCTACTGGTATTTCTATCCTTTGTCTTTATATAATGTTTTCCATTATTATACTTTGTGATACCGTTGCCATGATTAGTGAGTAGCTATCTTTAGTGTATGTTATGACGTAGTCAGTTATAATGCTGAAATTATATTATGGCTTGTGCATGTTGTCAAAATGTTTTCTGATTATGCTTTGAACTCAATCGCTTTTCCAACTAATAGACTGTAGTTATTGGCTCTGTTATTGGGAAGTTGCGAACCCGGATTCAGAGTACACTATCTGTGTCACCCCTTGGTAAGAGAAGTCTATCGGATACAACATGAGTTTGACTGAGGCACACTGGTTGTAGTAACTCCGCCGAGCCTTGGATTCCGACTGAGGACTTTTTCATAGTGAAACATCTAACTAGACCCCTAGTACATTGTCGGTCCTAGACGATGCTAGTGTAGTCACCAATCATATAAACTTCGTACGTGTACGCTAAAGCACAACAGTTGTTGTAAGCTGTACCTCTGCTAAGTAAGGCCATGGAACACGGTTAGTGTTAACTAGTAAACTTCACCATAACACGGTCTCAAGCATTGCACCCCTCTTGAGGGATTCTTGGTTATTCAAGGAACTGTTTGTTCGAACATATAAAGGATTGGACCGTTAGGATAACCGAACATGTTCATGGAAGTCAACTTGACTTGGCCATGGTGTTCTTTATGGTTGAACTTATTAGTTGAATGTGGGTTAATGCACTAAACGATAAACTTAAGTATGATTAACCAAAGTATATGTTTTGATGATGACACATACATATGCATAAGTGATGACTGACATCTTAACATAAAACACGCAATGTCACTAATCCAAACTTTATCTTGCAAACGACCAAGTCAAACATAGGTTAAAGAATGAAATTAAAAGTTCAGCTAAACACACGGTCGAGGTACGGTCGACCTCATAGTCAACCGTGAAACCCTAAACTGAATTGCAACGCAGTTTTGTGAAAACAAGTTGCACGGTCGCCACCACGGTCAACCGCAGTGCGACCACAGTTTTCTCTGTTACAATTTTAGACCAAATAAAGTTTGACTAGTTCCCGACATCTATAATTCATGAAACCTTTCTCAACATGCTTAGAATAGATGCCTTCTCCATACTCAATTGAGTTTTGGTCATAAAAACACTAATTGTGATTAATTACTCATAATGACAAATTAATCAAGATTAGGCATAACATATAAGTGTTAATCAACAACTTGTGATCTTAATTCTTATCTAGATATCCTTAGTATGATCATCAAGTACCAACACACTTAAGCCAATGTCACTAGAACAATGATTGCTATTAGAAATGACTTAGTGATTAATTAAGGTTAAATGAGGAACAATGCTCTCAAGGTTAACTAGTAATGACTTGTAATCTTAAAACGCACTTAGATACATTTAGGATGGTCACCAAGTCCCAACTAGAGATTGCTCTTCCCTTGTGCATGTTTTGGACATTAATGTGTACTTACACATTAATCATGCAATGTGTTATATTACAAATTAAACTTATTAAGTGCTTGAATTATAAGTTGTGCAAGTATCTATATGATTGATCCTAGAATAACTATCTCTTGCTATGTGAGTATTACTTGCTACTTGTCAATATGGTTAATACTCATAAACTTGTCAACTTGATTAATATGTTTGCTATGTGCTCATTAGTTAGGATTCAAGTGAATAACCTACTCCAATAGATTAAATATAAAATGGTTCACAATGAAAGTATAGTCAATTGTCTATTTGGTCTAGTCTAAGTAACTAAGGGTGATTGCTTATGACTTAACTTTGATGTCTCTACATACTTCATGATTATCTTATAGAGACATTATTCAATTAATCTCTAACTAAACTTAAAAAGAACATGACTTGTGATTAATTGAAACTAGGAAGTTAATGACATAGTGACTAGTATTTAGAATTGAACCAAGGGCATTAAAGTGACTAACTAAGTCTTGACCAAACTGAGATTTCCCAAAATATCAATCAAGACACTTCTCCAAGAATGTTGGGTTTACCACTTTTGGAATGATTAGTCACTTTCATGCATTAAGACTAAATCTCACACACTTAATGCATATAGTACTTGTATATGATGTTTGGTTTCTTTTGCAGGTGCTATAAGGAGTAAAGGTGCCAAAATGTGGTGTTCAAATTTGAGTCAAACGGCTATACAACGGATAACAAATTTGGACTGGAGCACGCACGGTCACACCACGGTCGACCGTGATGTTAACCGTGTATCATCGGCTACTTTTTGAATCTCACTATAAAAGGCAAACATTTAATAGCATTTGAAGTTGACCCTCTTGCATATTTCAAAGGCTTATTTCCAGTGATCACAAGTGCATCAATTACTACTCAAATGTGATCAAGCAAGAGAAGATTCTATGATCTTATAGATATAGAATTGGGTTGTTGTAAACTTACTAATCAAAATCATTTATCTTGTGAGTTTACTTAATGTAATGTATGTCCTAGTATTCTGTTAGGGTCATCATTGCTAAGTGTATAAGTCTTGTAACTTCAATTAGTAGAAGCATAGGCTAGCTTAGTGATCTACTTCCTTAAAGGGACTTAGGAAGTTGATTAATCTTATTTGGAGATTAATACTTGTCCAAGGTGAAGACAAGTTGATCTAGGTTAGAGTTGATCTTTCAAAGGGATAGAAAGATTAGGTTTGTTGTCTACCAAAGAAGTTGAAGACTTGTAAATCGGATCTCCACCGGGTTTGGAGAAAAGTTCTTAGTGAAGCAACAAATCCTGATTAGTGTAATCGGGGAGTGGATTAAGGTGGATTAGTTAACATCCACCCGAACCACTATAAATCCTTGTGTCTATGTTCTTTACATTACTTCATTTATCATTTTGAACATATACACTACACACATCAAGTTTGAGTTGAGTAGGTTGATCAAAGTTGAATCGAATTTGGTGATCAATCGAAAAAGTGTTAAAACGTATTAAGTAACTATCACCCCTCCTCTAGTTACTTACAATTGGTATCAGAGCGGTTGCTCAAATCATTGCGCTATAAACGATCGCGAAAGCGTCAAAATTCGTTTTGTGCAAAAACTTGAGTCAACGATTCTCGGATCAACTCAACTAAAAACGAACATATATTTCATAGCATTATTCCTCAAGAAAGACAAGATTTTAGTTGCAATTGTCCTATTTACAAGTGATATTCGTTTAAATAATAAAAGGTGAAGACAAAAGGCAGATTCGACGAATTGAAGACGCAAACGACCAAAAAGCTCAAAAGTACAAGAGACAATCAAAGAGGTTCCAATTATTGATAAGAAACGTCTCAAAATTACAAGAGTACAAGATTCAAAATGCAAAGTACAAGATATTAAATTGTACGCAAGGACGTTCGAAAATCCGGAACCGGGACCAGAGTCAACTCTCAACGCTTGACGCAACGGACTAAAAATTACAAGTCAACTATGCACATGAATATAATATAATATATAATTAATTCTTAAAATTAATATATATATTATATTATATTTAAAAAACCGTCGGCATAAAAAAACAAAGACTTTTGAGTCTCCCCAGCTGGCCATGTGATCGCATGGCCTGGAGGAAGAAACTCCATGCGATCGCATGGTGCACAGTTCCAGCCCACATGCCTATAAAAATCGAGCTTTGGTGTAACACAAAACATATCTTTTTCTTCTTCACTCAAACGTAGTATATGTATATATAATTTATATTTTAATTTTAATTTTAATTTTAAATCCTAATAATAAGGGTGTGTTAGCGAATGTTGTACGGGTGTAAGTCGAAATTCTGTCCGTATAACGCTACGCTATTTTTAATCATTGTAAGTTATGTTCAACCTTTTTACATTAATGTCTCGTAGCTAAGTTATTATTATGCTTATTTAATCCGAAGTAATCATGATGTTGGGCTAAAAATATTAAAATTGGGTAATTGGGCTTTGTACCATAATTGGGGTTTGGACAAAAGAACGACACTTGTGGAAATTAGACTATGGGCTATTAATGGGCTTTATATTTGTTTAACTAAATGATAGTTTGTTAATTTTAATATAAAGATTTACAATTGAACGTCCCTATAAATAACCATAGACACTCGATCGGATACGATGGGCAGGGTATTTATATGTACGAATAATCGTTCATTTAACCGGACACGGGAATGGATTAATAGTCACTAGAATTATTGAAACAGTGGTGAAATTATGTACAAGGACACTTGGCATAATTGATAACAAAGTATTAAAACCTTGGGTTACACTCAGTCGACATCCTGGTGTAATTATTAAACAAAGTAATAAAACCTTGTTATAGTTTAAGTCCCCAATTAGTTGGAATATTTAACTTCGGGTATAAGGATAATTTGACGAGGACACTCGCACTTTATATTTATGACTGATGGACTATTATGGATAAAAACCAGACGGACATATTAAATAATCCAGGACAAAGGACAATTAACCCATGGGCATAAAACTAAAATCAACACGTCAAACATCATGATTACGGAAGTTTAAATAAGCATAATTCTTTTATTTCATATTTAATTTCCTTTATTTTATATTTAATTGCACTTCTAATTATCGCATTTTTATTTATTGTTATTGTATTTAATTGCACTTTTAATTATCGTACTTTTTAATTATCGCAAGTTTATTTTATCGCACTTTTATTATTCGCAATTTCATTATCGTTATTTACTTTACGCTTTAAATTAAGTCTTTTATTTATTTAATATTTTACATTTTGTTTTAACTGCGACTGAAGTTTTAAAATCGACAAACCGGTCATTAAACGGTAAAAACTCCCCTTTATAATAATAATATTACTTATATATATATTTGTATTTTTATAAATTAAACTAATATAGAGTTAAGCTTTGATTAAAAGATTTTCCCTGTGGAACGAACCGGACTTACTAAAAACTACACTACTGTACGATTATGTACACTGCCTATAAGTGTTGTAGCAAGGTTTAAGTATATCCATTCTCTAAATAAATAAATATCTTGTGTAAAATTGTATCGTATTTAATAGTATTTCCTTGTAAAATTTAATAGTATTTTATACCCCTTAGCTTTAACTATCAAGTATTTTTGGCGCCGCTGCCGGGGAACAAAATCTAGCTTAAAAGCCGGAAGCGCAACGCTAAATATAAAAAAAAATAAAAAATTTTATTTTTAGTTTACTTTTATAAAAAAAATACGCTTTTGTAAAAATACGTTTTAAATATTCAAAAATATAAAAAGAAAAACAAAAATATAAATATTTTTAAGAGTTTGTAAGTTCTATAAAAGTTTCTTTATCTTTATTTTATAAAAATATAAGTTTATTTAATTTATATAAATATATTTTTAAAACAGAAAAAATAAACACAGCAAAAAAAAAGAAAAAAAATATATAAAAACACTCGAGTCCACGTACTGTAGCAGCCCAGTGTCTGGCCCGAAACCCTAGCCCATGCGATCGCATGGCCGGGTAACTTAGAACTCATGCGATAGCATGAGCTCTGCAGACACACCAGAATTGACTGAAATCAGCATTTATTACGGATAATAATTATTATTATTTAACTTAAAACCCTAATTAGGGTTGTATTTTTTTATTATTTAGTTTTAGTTTTTATATTTAATTTGTATTATTTAGTTTAATTAGTTTAATTAGTTTATAAAATTAATAGTTTTATAAAATAAATAATATAAAAATAATATTTTTATAAAAATTGTACTTTTTACAACTTTTAGTATATTTTATATTTTATCCCTTTTTAATTGTTTTAGCGTAACTTTTGTAATTTTTGCTCCTATTTATTTTTAATTCATAGTTTTTGCCATAGTTATTTTTATTTCTAGATTTTTAGGCTTTGCCGTAAAATCTCTTAAGTGCTTTTTCTTTAGACTAAGATTTAAGTGCTTTAGAATTCTGCGACGTTTTTTTTTTAAGTTTTAGTACCTTTTTAAGATATTGCCATTTGGGATATAGTTTTTCCTGTAAGCTTTAATATTTTTAGACACCTTTTACCTATGTATCAATTATCATTCCAATTAGTAATCTCAATTTGCGATTATAATTTTAAGTTAGTGATAGTAATAAGGTTGGGTTAGTCGAGTTTTTTTTTAAGTTTTATAGTCATTTTTTTTTCTTTCTTATTTTTCGACGCCTTTTATTTTTCGATCTTTTATTTTTCGATCTTTTCTTTTTCGACCTTTTTCGACGCGCTCTTTTTCTTTCTTATTTCTCGCCATTCTAGTTTTAGGACATAGATTTTTTTTCTACTTCTTAAAATTACGAAAATTTATTTTAAGTGGTTAAATTGATAGACATCAAAATTTTCTGGTTCGTAGTAATAGTTAGATTTGTACGTGGACCGGGTTATTGGAGCCAAACAGTACTCAATTATATTGAGACCAAACGAATCCTGCCCCTCTGCTGCATCTTTTGGCTATTCGAAACGTGGGCAAAATCAGAAAAGTCTATTAATTGGATAACTTATATAATTTTTTCTTTCCTTTTAAAAACTAATAGGATATTCAGTTAATGCACCGAGCAAGACGTTCACCACCTTTTGTACGTTCACCACCTGTAACTAGATCAAGACATCTAGCAAATATTATCGCCGTTGATTTTTCTTTAGAATCATCATCCAGTCGACCAAGTACTCCAATTCAAATTTCCGATAATCCGTTTTTTGAACCCGACCTCACAATTGAGAATCCGGATAATATTCAGGGACAATTCATAGATCCTGAACCATTAAATTTTCCTCCGGAACCACCAATCATTCAAACAGAGATTGTTGAGGAACGAACCATTAAATCAGAATCCTCTAGTGATTCCGATTCAACAAATTCAATTATGGAGAATCTGGAACCTTTAAGTATGGAAGACCGAATGAGAGCTAAACGTACTGGCCAAGGTCACGCAATTACTCATCCAGACATTAATGCGCCAGATTATGAAATCAAAGGACAAATTCTACACATGGTGACTAATCAATGCCAATTTAGTGGTGCGCCGAAGGAAGATCCAAATGAACATCTTCGTACCTTTAATAGGATATGCACTCTATTTAAAATCCGAGAAGTGGAGGATGAACAGATATATCTCATGTTATTTCCCTGGACTTTAAAGGGAGAAGCCAAAGATTGGTTGGAATCGTTACCTGAAGGGGCGATTGATACATGGGACGTTTTAGTTGAAAAATTTCTTAAACAATTCTTTCCGGCATTTAAAGCCGTAAGACTTCAAGGAGAAATTGTTACGTTCACACAGAAACCGAATGAAACTCTATATGAGGCGTGGACAAGATTTGGAAAGTTATTAAGAGGATGTCCGCAACATGGTTTAGACACCTGTCAAATAGTACAAATATTCTACCAAGGATTCGACATCACTACAAGAAAAGACATAGATATAGCAGCTGGTGGTTCCATTATGAAGAAAACCGAAACTGATGCGTATAAAATTATTGATAACACTGCTTCCCACTCACATGAGTGGCACCAAGAAAAAGATATCATTAGATCATCTAAAGCAGCTAGAGCCGATTCTAGCCATGACTTAGATTCCATTTCCGCAAAGATAGATGCTGTGGAGAGACGAATGGAAAAGATGACTAAAGATATCCACTCAATACGAATTAGTTGTGAGCAGTGTGGAGGACCACATTTGACAAAAGATTGTCTCAGTATTGAATTAACAATGGAACAAAGAGAGAATATTTCATATCTAAACCAAAGGCCTGGAAATAATTATCAGAATAATTATCAACCGCCAAGACCGATTTACAATCAAAATCAGAATTATAACCGAAATATTCCATACAACAACCAACAAGGTCCTAGCAATCAACAAGTATCTAACAATACTTACAACCAGCAAAGACCTAATTTTCAAAACAAACCACCACAAACCGATGATAAAAAGCCGAATTTAGAAGATATGATGACGAAGCTAGTTGAAACTCAAACGCAGTTTTTCACATCTCAAAAACAAACTAATGAACAAAATGCTCAAGCATTTAGAAATCAACAAGCTTCTATTCAAAACTTGGAACAAGAAGTAAGTAACCTAGCAAGGTTAATAGGTGAAAGAAAACCGGGAAGTTTACCTAGTGATACAAATGCAAACCCCCGAAATGAAACAGCTAAAGCCATTACCACAAGAACTGGTACAACACTTAAACCACCTGAAATACCTGATGAAGCTATTCCTACTCCACAAGAACCACAACCTGATCAAGATAAGGAAAAAGAACCGGTAGTTGAAAAGGTTAATGAAGATAACACAGTTAAGGCTAAACCTTATGTTAAACCATACCAACCACCACTTCCTTACCCGAGTAAAATGAAAAAAGAGAAACTTGAAGCCGAGCAATCCAAATTCTTGGATATGTTTAAACAGATAAATGTAAATCTTCTTTTCATTGATGTGATTTTAGGAATGCCTAGATATGCTAAATTCTTGTAAGATTTGATCACGAATAGAAAGAAAATGGAAGAACTCTCGGCTGTTACTATGAATGCTAATTGTTCAGCAGTGCTGTTGAATAAGATACCAGAAAAACTATCTGATCCAGGAAGTTTCACAATTCCATATTTTCTGGGTAGTCTTAGTTCAATAGAAGCATTGGCAGACTTAGGTGCTAATATAAATTTAATGCCGTATTCACTATACACTAAACTAGACCTTGGAGAATTGAAACCAACAAGAATAAGTATACAACTAGCCGATAGATCAATAAAATATCCTAGAGGAATAATGGAGAACATGCTAGTTAAAGTTGGTACTTTAGTATTTCCAGTAGATTTTGTTGTTCTGGACATGGAAGAAGATTCTCAAGTTCCTCTCATATTAGGAAGACCATTCTTAAACACGGCTAAAGCAATGATAGACGTGTTTGGTAAGAAACTAACCCTAAGTATAGAGGACGAGAGTGTTACCTTTTCAGTTGATAGAGCAATGCAACAACCGCAATCTGCAGATGATACATGTTATTATATTCAAACTATAGATTCACATGCAGAATTGTTAGAAGAATTTCCAGAATTACAAGGAACAGGAGAATGTTCTTTAGGTGAAGGTAATGAACCAATTGATGAAGCTGAAATGTTAGCTACACTAATAGCTAATGGATATGAACCAACAACAGAAGAAATTCAATTGCTAAAAGAAGAAGACAGATATCGATACAAATCATCGATAGAAGAACCTCCGACATTAGAGTTAAAGCCACTTCCAAACCATTTGGAATATGCTTATTTACATGGTGAATCTGAATTACCTGTAATAATATCGTCTTCTCTTACTGAAAATGAGAAATCACAACTCATTTCTGTGTTGAAAGCTCATAAACCAGCCATTGCATGGAAGATTCATGATATTAAAGGAATAAGTCCTTCGTATTGCACACATAAAATCCTTATGGAAGAAGGTCATAAAACGTATGTGCAACGCCAACGAAGACTAAATCCGAATATGAAAGATGTAGTTAAAAAAGAAATTATTAAACTGCTAGATGCAGGTTTAATTTATCCAATCTCTGATAGTCCATGGGTAAGCCCAGTTCAATGCGTGCCTAAGAAGGGTGGCATGACTGTCATTACAAATGAAAAAAATGAGCTTATTCCTACTAGGACTGTAACAGGATGGCGTGTTTATATTGATTATAGAAAATTAAATGACGCCACCAGAAAAGATTACTTTCCCTTACCTTTCATAGATCAAATGTTGGAAAGATTAGCCGGAAATAGTTACTATTGTTTTCTAGATGGATTTTCCGGATATTTTCAAATTCCAATAGCACCCGAAGATCAAGAGAAAACCACATTCACGTGCCCTTATGGTACTTTTGCTTACAAACGCATGCCATTTGGACTTTGCAACCCCCCTGCAACCTTTCAAAGGTGTATGATGGCGATTTTTCACGACATGATAGAAGAATGCATGGAAGTTTTCATGGATGACTTTTCAGTCTTCGGTGATACATTTGAATCACGTCTAGCTAATCTTGAACGAATGCTGATTAGATGCGAACAATCAAATCTAGTACTTAATTGGGAGAAATGCCATTTCATGGTTAAAGAAGTCATCGTTCTTGGACATAAAATTTCAAAAGAAGGAATTGAAGTGGATAGAGCTAAAGTAGATGTAATTGCTAAACTTCCACATCCCACCAATGTTAGAGGAGTTAGGAGTTTTCTAGGGCATGCCAGTTTTTACCGACGTTTCATAAAAGATTTTTCTAAAATTGCCACTCCTATGAATAAACTCCTAGAAAAGGATGCTCCATTCATTTTTTTAGATGAATGTATCAAATCTTTTAATATTCTTAAAGAGAAACTCACTAATGCGCCGATCATGATAACACCAAATTGGAATCTATCGTTTGAACTAATGTGCGATGCAAGTGATTTTGCAATGGGAGCCGTTTTAGGACAAAGGATTGAAAAACGATTTCAACCTATATATTATGCTAGTAAGACGTTACAAGGAGCACAAACGAACTATACAACTACTGAAAAAGAACTCCTTGCTATTGTCTTTGCTTTTGACAAATTTCGTTCATATCTCGTTCTAGCAAAAACGGTGGTCTATACCGACCATTCTGCTCTTAGATACCTATTTTCGAAACAAGATGCCAAACCAAGATTAATCCGTTGGATCTTACTCTTACAAGAGTTCGATATTGAAATCCGAGATAAAAGAGGAGCAGAAAATCTCGCCGCTGATCATCTTTCTCGTCTTGAAAATCCCGAATTAGAAGTTCTAAATGAATCGGCCATACAAGACAACTTTCCTGATGAATATCTATTGAAGATAGATTATACTGAAATTCCATGGTTTGCAGACTATGCAAACTACTTAGTATGTGGTTTCCTTGAAAAAGGATTATCGTACCAAAAACGAAAGAAATTCTTCAGTGATATAAAACACTATTTCTGGGAAGATCCACATTTGTTTAAAAGTTGTCCCGATGGAATAATACGCCGATGTGTATTCGGAGATGAAGCTAGTAAAATTTTAAACCATTATCACACTGGACCAACAGGAGGGCATTATGGGCCTCAACTAACAGCAAGAAAAGTTTATGATGCTGGATTCTATTGGCCTACAATTTACAAAGACGCTCACCTTCTTTGCAAATCCTGTGATGCTTGTCAAAGGGCCGGAAAAATAAGTCAACGTGATGAAATGCCACAAAATGTCATTCAAGTATGTGAAGTATTTGACATTTGGGGTATTGACTTTATGTGTCCATTTCCAAAATCTCATAATAATCTCTATATTCTCGTAGCCATTGATTATGTATCTAAATGGGCGGAAGCACAAGCTCTCCCAACTAACGATGCACGAGTTGTAGTCAACTTTTTAAAACGTCTTTTTGCAAGGTTTGGAACACCGAAAGCTTTAATAAGTGATCGGGGTACTCATTTCTGTAATAATCAACTTGAGAAAGTTCTTAAAAGATATGGAGTAACTCATAAAATCTCCACCGCATATCATCCACAAACAAGTGGACAAGTTGAAAATACCAACCGAGCTTTGAAACGTATTCTAGAGAAAATCGTAGGATCAAATCCAAAGGAATGGTCCATTAAATTGGAGGATGCACTCTGGGCTTTTAGAACAGCCTACAAAACTCCAATTGGAACCACACCTTTTAAACTCGTCTACGGAAAAGCATGTCATCTTCCAGTAGAAATTGAACACAAAGCATTTTGGGCTTTAAAGACATGTAATCTTGATTTACATGAAGCTGGACGTCTACGATTAAGTCAACTAAACGAATTAGAAGAATTAAGACATGAAGCATACGAAAATTCGTTAATCTATAAAGAAAGAATGAAGAAATGGCATTTTAAAAGAATCAGAAGTTCAAAAGAATTTAAAGAAGGAGATAGAGTTCTTCTTTTCAATTCACGATTCAAGCTATTTCCTGGAAAATTGAAATCGAGATGGTCTGGACTATTCATAGTCAAAAGAGTTTTCCCATACGGAACGATAGAATTAATAAATTCAAATGGAATTGAATTTAAAGTTAATGGTCACAGAGTTAAACATTACATAGATAATCCGATGGAAGTCGACAACGAAGCTAATCACAATTTCGATACCACAGCTAACTAAGTGTGGGGAGAATCAAGTCTTTAAAGGATAATATGTATTTCTGTTAGAGTTAGATTGTCCGTTTTCGTGTAGTTCTCGAAAATGGAACCCGAATGGTCTTTCCCTAGCAGACCCTAAAGAACTAGTCTTCTCCCCCCATTCTGAATTTTTATTTTTTTTTAGGTTTTTACGAAATGAAGACTGCCTGTGAACTAAACCATGGTCTAATGCTACACGCTTTGATCACTAAACGTAATAATGACACAATTCCGAGTGAACTAGTATCAGTAATCAGAAAAAGATTGGACGGAGTAAGAAAAGAATCTAGATGCGAAGATAATAAGTTACAATTTGGTAAAGGAAAATCAAAATCCGCAGCGAAAAGAAGAGCACGACACCTAAAAAGATGTCACAAATGCGGAAAATGGTCACATGGAGGTAAATGTTCAAATAATCAAACCTATTCAAACACCGAATTTGTTACTTTATGCAGAGACGGACCGTTCATATGTTTAGAAGAAAAAACACTGAATGCTCGAGGTTACGCCTATGTAGCCATGGAAAATCAATTAAACCGACTGTCTTATGAATGGGATAGATCATATAACTAAGAATACTATCTCACAGGTAAGTCTGTACAGTTTTTAATTTTTTTTATTTTTATTTTTAACCTTTTGATAATAAATGCTAATTTGTTCGCTATAAAGTATTAAATTGGTATTGAATAAAATTAGGTTTGGCGACCGAAATTATTGATATCATACAAAAATTTATTACATCACTGCGAAATTTAACGTTTATTCTTAAGGTATAAATATCTTTAATCAATCAACCCAAAATATTTTAAAAATTCATCATGAGTTAAATTAGGTCATGGAACCGAAATTACTTTACCGAAAAGAGGGGCGCATATTTTTGATAATATTTGATTGATTAAAGTGGGATAAAAGACCAAAAATATTTTTAATTTTATTTTTACCATGTTTTTAAAATTAATATATAAATCTAAAATTAATATTGTAAACTTTTTAAATTAATATATTTAAAATTGTAAATATTTGAACAATTGATATTTTTAAGTTTGTATGTATAAAAACAAAAATATAATATAAGTTTGGTGTGAATTTTTAATTTTATGAATATTTTAAATTTAAGTTGTGTGAATTTAAAAACAAAAATTTACTTTATTTCGCTAAGTTAAAAATATGATTTTTAAAATTCATCGTGAGTTGAAGACTAGGTCGTTGCACCGAAATTGCTTTACTCGAGGGAGGGACGAGAACTTTTATTATCATTATTTTTAATCTTATTGAATTAAAGTATGCCAAAAACATTAAAAAATCCAAAAATCTTTACTTTTAAAACCGCGCTTTGATTTAAAAAATTTTAAAAATTTTGTCGAGTGACAGACTAGGACATCGATCCGAAACGCCCTCATCCTAAAAAGAAACAAATTTTTTAAATTTTATTAATTTTATGTTTTATTAAGAATAAGGTTTTATAAAAAAAAAAAAAAAAAAAAAAAAAAAAAAAAAAAAAAAAACTGAAAGTACTGTACCCGGAACCCCATGCGATCGCATGGGGTTTATTCTTCAACCTCATGCAATCGCATGAGGCTGGATTTCAGGCCAGTTTGATAAAAAGAACAGCTCGCTGTTCTGCACAAAAAACACACACACATATACGAACCAACCCCAAAATCACCTCTAAAATTCGCAATTTTTCACCGTAATTCGTCATTTTTCTTGCTCTAATCATGCCTAGATTCTCATTCTTCAGCAAAATGGTAAAAATTACACCCCTAAACTCATAAATTTGCTAGTTTTTGTGATAATTCCAATTTTTTACCTAATGCAATTTTGTTAATTTCTAGTGTAATTAGTGTTAAATTGTTAGTATTTTATGCATGTATAACCTATATTGATGCTATTTAACATGATTTGAAGCCAAAAACTTCAAAATTTTTAGAAATCTAGGGTTTGTGTTCTTGAGCAATTTGGGGCTTTTTGATATAAACAGGTTATGGCCGATTTTTGTCATGAATTATTGCTAAATTGAGTAGTGTAACATGTTTAGATAGTTAAATGATCCAAACATTGATCCTAAACATGATTTTTGGAGATTAAAGTGGACTTTTTAAGTCCAAAATTCATGAACTTGATTAATTTGATATATTTGCCATTTGAGACTTGTTTAATTATTAGTAATGACTATTTTGACATGTTATTTGAGTTAAATGGTTATGAACTTTGTATAAATTTTCATATGTGCTTATTTGAAAAGTGTAGAATTGTGAAAAATTGTGAAAATGTGTATAAGTTTAATTTTGATTTAACATGTTATAGTAATTGTTTTAAGTTGTTATTTTGCTAACACTAATGCATATTTGGATGCACAAATTTTATGTTTAATGTGTTTTGCAGAAAGCCGATACTGGAGGTTCAGGAGCATCATCATCTAGACGACCAGCACCAGCACCAGAACCAGAACCAGAAATGCAACACGAACAAGAACCACAACAAGAACCACAACAACAGCCTGATCAGCACATACCTTATTATGATCCGGTACAGTTTGTTGATGAATTCATAGTATTCTCAATGAGGCCGCCAGTAGAATTCCCAACGATTCCTGAGCACACTCTACATCCTAATCAAAGATTTGATAGGAGATGGAGAGATTACGAGACATATCAAAGGAACAAATTCAAATTGGTAACAAAAAATGTAGAGGTGCCAAGGGTAATCGATTGGGCCCCTTTGGAAACTGTCCATCTAGCTGACCGTGTTTGACAGCTTTTAGTTCAAAGGTATGGCAGTTCTTCTTTTACAGATTGGGAACGTCTTTTCACCATTTGTAGACCTGTATATAAGGAATGGTGTGTTGAGTTGATGAGTACTGTATCACTTGATACAAATATAGTTAGAATAGATGATAGAAGATTTCTTAGGTTTATCCTTGGCGGAAGGATGTACAGAATGTCCATGCTGGACATGGCCAGGGCCTTACAGATATATACTCCTGGTGAGTTGCTATTACCCGATTGTACAAATTTGATTCATTATGGTGAAAGGGTAGATAGTAACTTTGACGCTGACGCCATTTGGAGGCGTATGTCACATTTTGATGTTTTTACACGAGCAGGAGGACACTCCTATACACATATTGATAGAGCCGAGCTTCGTATTATTCATAGATTTTTGGCTAACTCGATTACACAGAGAGGTCACAATAAAGAAAAAATTACCTTACATGATTTATTCTACCTAAAGTGTATTCGGGATCCTAGAAGCTTTGTCAATATCCCTTACTGTGTTGCTTTTTATTTATCTAAAATGATAGAGGGAATGCAGAACGGGAGTTTAATAGGAGGAGGTATTTTTGTTACTCTCATTGGAGAGTATTTAGGTGTTGATAGGAACCAAGGGGGTCCATTACAGCTTTGTAGAGAACAGGTTGAGCCCTTAGGAGTGAAAGTTTATGTGGGTGCTAAGGTATTGAAAAGTAGACGTAACCAGGCAGTACCCTATGAGGGATCTCATCCTCAGGTAGAGAGAGGCTCAGACGAGGAAATGGAGGAGGCGAAAGACATTAGGGATGTCTTTCGAGATACTATTCTTGACGTTCACGTTCGTATAGATGAGGAAGCAATGACGAACGCGGCCAGACATAGTATGTACGAGCAGTGGAACTCCGAGCGCGTATACGAGGATTATAGGCGACGCCAACACGATAGCTGGTTAGTTCATCAGCACCAAATCATGAGCCAGCTATCATATCAGGTGCCAAATAACTATGTACCTACTCGATCTGCTCATTTTCCGCCACACAGCCCCGATATCCGACCACCCTTTAATCGGTATGACTATAACCAAGCCTATCAAAACACCTATAACCAACAATGGAACCCACCTGACGAGATGAACTAGAACCCATATCCAGACTGATTTAGTTCCATTTGGTTATTTATATGATTTTTATGTTTTTATCTTTTTACTTATTCATGTTTAAACTTATGTTATTGAATATACTTATGTAATCTTTATCATTTTTATTATTATTGTGTACTAATATTTCACATTTAGGATTTGAAAGTGGGATATTAAGTCCCATTTCAAATTGCCATGCATGTTTATATTTGTATGTATGTATATTGTAAATTGTACAAAACAGGGTAAAACAGCGTATTTTTCAAAGACTGGCATTAAGTTCAGTAAAAGCTACTAATTTTGATGACAAGATGACAAATAAATGTGATGTAACAACAGACAGAATGAACAAATGATATGCACCATTTATCATTCAGCAAACAAATGCCAATATGTTTGGAAACTTTGGTAAAATTTAATCATTTTTCTACGCTAATCACCCTCAATAATTTAAATTGTTACTGATTTCTTGTAAATGAGGGCATTGCAAGATCTTAAGTGTGGGAAGGGGTTAAATTCTTTCGGATTTTTAAAATTTTTATCTTAAACACTTGGTTACCATTAAAAATACTAGTAAAGTAGTAGTTGTATTAGAATCTAGTGCTCTCTGATAATAAAGAACAGCCCTAGTGTTATATACTGACTACCCAATTCTAGTAAAAGTTTTCAAAATTTTCAATTAAATGAACTCAAAATCATGTTTATACATATTTATGAACCATAAAACTAGGTGTTAACACCGAAATTAATGTTACCTCGGAAAGGACATAAATTGAGAAACAAACCAAAATGTTAAAATTCATTTAAAATGGAATAGAGGACAATAAAAAGGAAAAAAAAAAAAAAGAGCCAAGTATGGGAAAAATTACCAAGTTATCTTAAACATATGTCACATATTTCTGTAACAAATAATTGAAGATACTTTTGCTTTGGACTAAACTAAACTATTTTACTCGATGAAAGAAAAGAAGAGATGGATCTACACGATGAATTAATTCCATCGTTAAAAGGAAGTAAAGTCTTTCGAAAAAGAAACGCGCTTCTTGATTTAGGTCATGAAGTTGTCCAGACCAGCTGTAGGTTGATGAAAAATCTAGAAAAGTCATCTCTAAAATCAGCAGGAAATCCACGGACCTCAGCATAAAACAGGGTCGCCAAGTGGTCAGATTTATCCTAACCATGAGAAGGATTTATCTCGTACAATGGGGGGCACCGTGCAAATTAGCTTGATAAGACTAATGAATCAGATCCCCAGAAAGGATAATCTCCTTTAAAGATCAAAAATCAGCTTTTAAGACTGATATTACTCAATCCTAGAGATTGACCTTAAAGATTGAGAATTACAAACTCATGGAATTCAATGATATCTAAACTCGAGCTTGAACGAGAAAATATTTTGATCAAATTATAAACCGATTTGTTTTCTGAAAACCCATTTTCAATGCGTTCATTACCATTGAACGTAAAATCCTAGGAATTCACCTGGAATTCATTAGGTCATCTGAACCAAATCGGGTGTCAACCGTAAGAACGGTGGTTGCATAGCATGGTCAAAGACAGGACCTTGTGCCAGACCGGAAAATTATAAGGGTGAGCTTTACTATTGCTCCTACAAAGGATAGTAATTGCGTCCGACACGTTATAGACCATAATTAAAAGCATGTCAAGGGACATTTCCTTAACAGTTGCTTGTTCAACGCTTTACTTTACAACCGGACGGTAGTTTTCCGAAAGGTAATATACGGAGCAAGTATACTGGACGTGTTGCTTTCCTAATACAAGGTTAGCAAGTGGGTGACACAAAACCACAAGTTTTGAGCTAAAATTTTCAAATCTGAAACCCACCAAACCCACAAAAATATTTTGCAAACACCGGTGAAGGGTTATTCCGGAAAACTTATCTAGGGTAAAAGCTAGATTTAATTTTCAAAAAAAAAAAATCAAATGTTTTCATAAAGATCCAATTTCTTAAAGGTTCTAAATTTTCATAAGTCATATGGGACTGTAAACCACATCGTTACTACCATTGTTTATACAGCCGTAAAGAAATTACTGATGTACAAAGTGTGAAGAATAAAGAAGTGATTCTAGTATTTCAAGACTATATTGCTTGAGGACAAGCAACGCTCAAGTGTGAGAATATTTGATAATGCTAAAAACGAACATATATTTCATAGCATTATTCCTCAAGAAAGACAAGCTTTTAGTTGCAATTGTCCTATTTACAAGTGATATTCGTTTAAATAATAAAAGGTGAAGACAAAAGACAGATTCGACGAATTGAAGACGCAAACGACCAAAAAGCTCAAAAGTACAAAAGACAATCAAAGAGGTTCCAATTATTGATAAGAAACGTCTCAAAATTACAAGAGTACAAGATTCAAAACGCAAAGTACAAGATATTAAATTGTACGCAAGGACGTTCGAAAATCCGGAACCGGGACCAGAGTCAACTCTCAACGCTTGACGCAACGGACTAAAAATTACAAGTCAACTATGCACATGAATATAATATAATATATAATTAATTCTTAAAATTAATATATATATATTATATTATATTTAAAAAACCGTCGGCATAAAAAAACAAAGACTTTTGAGTCTCCCCAGCTGGCCATGCGATCGCATGGCCTGGAGGAAGAAACTCCATGCGATCGCATGGTGCACAGTTCCAGCCCACATGCCTATAAAAATCGAGCTTTGGTGTAACACAAAACATATCTTTTTCTTCTTCACTCAAACGTAGTATATGTATATATAATTTATATTTTAATTTTAATTTTAATTTTAAATCCTAATAATAAGGGTGTGTTAGCGAATGTTGTAAGGGTGTAAGTTGAAATTCTGTCCGTGTAACGCTACGCTATTTTTAATCATTGTAAGTTATGTTCAACCTTTTTACATTAATGTCTCGTAGCTAAGTTATTATTATGCTTATTTAATCCGAAGTAATCATGATATTGGGCTAAAAATATTAAAATTGGGTAATTGGGCTTTGTACCATAATTGGGGTTTGGACAAAAGAACGACACTTGTGGAAATTAGACTATGGGCTATTAATGGGCTTTATATTTGTTTAACTGAATGATAGTTTGTTAATTTTAATATAAAGATTTACAATTGAACGTCCCTATAAATAACCATATACACTCGATCGGATACGATGGGCAGGGTATTTATATGTACGAATAATCGTTCATTTAACCGGACACGGGAATGGATTAATAGTCACTAGAATTATTAAAACAGGGGTGAAATTATGTACAAGGACACTTGGCATAATTGATAACAAAGTATTAAAACCTTGGGTTACACGCAGTCGATAACCTGGTGTAATTATTAAACAAAGTATTAAAATCTTGTTACAGTTTAAGTCCCCAATTAGTTGGAATATTTAACTTCGGGTATAAGGATAATTTGACGAGGACACTCGCACTTTATATTTATGACTGATGGACTGTTATGGACAAAAACCAGACGGACATATTAAATAATCCAGGACAAAGGACAATTAACCCATGGGCATAAAACTAAAATCAACACGTCAAACATCATGATTACGGAAGTTTAAATAAGCATAATTCTTTTATTTCATATTTAATTTCCTTTATTTTATATTTAATTGCACTTCTAATTATCGCATTTTTATTTATTGTTATTGTATTTAATTGCACTTTTAATTATCGTACTTTTTAATTATCGCAAGTTTATTTTATCGCACTTTTATTATTCGCAATTTCATTATCGTTATTTACTTTACGCTTTAAATTAAGTCTTTTATTTATTTAATATTTTACATTTTGTTTTAACTGCGACTAAAGTTTTAAAATCGACAAACCGGTCATTAAACGGTAAAAACCCCCCTTTATAATAATAATATTACTTATATATATATTTGTATTTTTATAAATTAAACTAATATAGCGTTAAGCTTTGATTAAAAGATTTTCCCTGTGGAACGAACCGGACTTACTAAAAACTACACTACTGTACGATTAGGTACACTGCCTATAAGTGTTGTAGCAAGGTTTAAGTATATCCATTCTCTAAATAAATAAATATCTTGTGTAAAATTGTATCGTATTTAATAGTATTTCCTTGTAAAATTTAATAGTATTTTATACCCCTTAGCTTTAACTATCAATAATTCAAGGCTAATGAAGTCAACATTTCAAACAATGATGTTTTGAAACAATTCGATGCAATTTCACTACTTCATGGAATTCTTCCTAGTGAAGAAAGGTTAAAGATAATTTCATGTGAAAGTGCTAAAGAATGTTGGGATTCACTATGTTCTCAAGAAGATTTAAACTCTAGGAGTTTAAAGGGTAAAGGAATTGGGAAGGATTTGGAAAAGGTTGGTGATTCTCAAGCAAAAGGGTTGAATGGAAATGAAGACTTTTGCCTCATGAGTTCTTTGAATGATTTGGATCAAGATGGTCAAAGTGAAGAAGAGGTTGAATCTCCATTCAAAGAAGATGATGTCTCAAGCATGGATTGCAATGAGGTACATGTATTCTATCTTTCTAATTATGAAGAATTGTTAGATGATTACAAGACTATTAAATTTGTGTATGATAATAGTCGTGACAAAGTAAAACTTTTGGAGAAAGAATTACACAAAGTTAGACAACTTAACAAAGTTTTAATTGATGAAAATAACACCTTGAAAAGAAAATTTGAAAGGATAACTATTTGTGATTCATCAAGAGATAAACATGAAATAAATATATGTCACAACTCTAGCAAACACAAATCTTGTAATCAAAGTCCATTGTCTATTATTAGGAAATTTGAGAATATGGAAAAAATGGACCAAGCTAGCAATTCCTTGGTAGGGATAAGTCAAGGATTGGGTAATCTTAAAATCAATCAAAATCAATGATCAAAATGCTAATGAGAATAACCTTCTCAAAAAGACTTTTATTAATGAAAGGTTTTTCTTAGAAATGCAAAATTGTTTTTGAAAAGTGATTTTAAAAGATTAGTGTAGGAAGCTTACTTGCCTTAGGATTGTGTGTTTATATGAAAATATGTATTACATGCTAAATAATAGATTGATGTGTTTTGTGTATACTATGTGAATGATTAAATATATATATATATATATACATATATATATATATATACATATATATATATATATATATATACATATATATATATATATATATATACATATATATATATATATACATATATATATATATATATATACATATATATATATATATACATATATATATATATATATATATATATATATATATATATATATATATATATATATATATATATATATATATAGATATAGTATATTACGTGTCATTGATGATTAAACATCGGGAGGATGTAATCATTCAATGTTAGGAAAAGAAAACTTGTCCTCAAGTATTCTATAGAACCTAAGAATCATCAAAACGCGTTTGAAGAAAGAAGAAGTGAAGAAATAAGTGATCAGAATGATCCACGGCAGCACCACGGCTGACCGTATACACGACCGCAAACTCCTGTCCTGAACGTGTAAAAATATCTGCACGGCTAACACCACGGTCGACCGTTCTTCGACCTTGTGTGGTCTGATTCTGTTTTAAATTAAACTAAACCCTCACTTTTATTTCTTTTCAACCCACTTCAAAACACACACACCTACACACAGCTGAGGATATCGACCGCACGGAGAAGAACGCTCATTCCATCAATTTCAATTCCTACTTTCGGTATGATTAATCCTTGATTTCCTAGAATTCAATTGTGTTTGTATGATGAATTAGGGTTATGAAGAAACCCTAACTAGAATAAATCAAAACCTAAATTGATGCAAACAATTGAAATTGTTCTTGAAGAACAATTTAGAAACAATTGTGGTAATGATTGTTATATATCTATGCATTGATTTAACTTTGGACAATTATAGGGTTCATTATACATCTAGGTTAGATTTTCATAGAAGCATTGTTCATGTGATATGAATGACATTGTTGCTAAATGAGTGTAATAATGTTGAATGTCAAAACATGTGTTGATGATTTCAAAAGTCTAGAACACATATGAACTTTGTGAAAATCTTAATCTAGTTGCAAACTCAATTACACTAATGAAGAGTGAAAATGTGAAGAATATTAACATCAAAACACCTAATTATTGATGATAATAAAGTTTAAAAAACTTGTTGCCTACAATTGAATTATACACCTTGAACTAATCTGAAGTGTCATTGTGTAGAAAATGGCAAGAGGAAACGAACCAAGAAGAAAGGACTCATACGACCCACCGTCAGATCCTACAGATAGAATTAAGTACAACGCTTGGTTTCTCTCTAGACGTCCTATCACTGAAGGAAGAAAAGTTTCCCACGATCAAATGCCAGAGCTTGTGAGACAATTCAAAACTCTTCAATGGGAAGCATTTCTCACTCTTGATGGTCCCATTTATCCATCTCTCATTCGCGAATTTTATGCAAATTTCAAATTCGTGAATAATGTAGTCTCCTTTAATCTTCAATGGATAAGTTATCACTACTCTCTTGTAGATTTCGGTCGCATTCTCCAAGTTCCAACGGATGGTGAAGAATTCTTCAGTTCACATCATGGACTGGCATATCTCCCAAATTTTATCTCCAACAAAACGGCAATGATAGATACACTATGCAAAGAAAGTGCTCCTCGAGATGAGATCGAGATGTCTGGAGTACTGGGAAGACATCTTTCATCTGAGTATGAAGTTTGGAACAAGTGACCGTTGGGATAGCCGTTGGAATTTTTTATTTTATTTTACTAACGACTAAAAATTTGGGCAAGTTTTTGGGGGAAGGTGGATGATGCCCGTTGGGACCTCTCTCATGATAGTTTCATTCATGCTCTTCGAATAATCGAATTATTTTATCTGTATTATTCAATAATGATAAAACTCTATTTATTGACTCATATTCATCATGAAAACATTTTTATTGTTAGCCATGACGACCACACTCAAATTTCGGGACGAAATTTCTTTAACGGGTAGGTACTGTGATGACCCGGGAATTTTCGACCAAATTTAAACTTAATCTTTATATGGTTTCGACATGCATGATAAGCAAAGTATATTAAACCGAGTTCCCAAAATGTTTGAACTATTATTCATGAATGCATTCGACCTTTGACCATTTTTGACGATTCACGAACAACTGTGTGTAAATAAATATGTAAATATAAATGTAAGTATATATATGTAATAGTAATTGGAAATAATAAAATATAATTTAAACATTTAAGTTAAATATGTAAAACAAAATATAAAATAATTAAAATAAATCTATATATATATATATATATATATATATATATATATATATATATATATATATATATATATATATATATATATATATATATGACTTTTATATACAATTAATATTATAGGTATATTGTAATATATAAAAAAAATCTATAAGTATTAAGTATAAAAGATATGTTAAAAATCACATAATTAATAAATTGTAATATTAATATATTAAATGTAATTACAAGTTTGAATATAATTGTTATAGTAATATTTTCATTATTATTATTATCAATATTAATATTAATATTAATATTAATATCTGTATTATTAATAATATTATATAAAAGATATAGATATGAAATTTGACACATGTAACTTGTTATATATTACTTGTTAGTTGTAATATCATTAATATTTATTATTACCTTTATCCTTAATAATCATTAATTTTTTTTTAATTAATAATATCATTATCATTTTTATAATAATTATTATAATTAATATTATCATTATTGATATCATTATCAACGTTATTATTAATAATTATCATTATAATTGATATTAACATTTAAATTGTTATTTTCAGTATTATTAATAAAAGTATTATTATTTATACATTTATATTTATTAATTATTAATATATATTTAATATAAAAAAAACGTACAAAATAGATTCTGAATGGATTTTTGATCACTTTCCAACTACTGTGATTTTTGTTTTAATCTAAAAGTTGTTGAAAATTTATACCAAATTGTACGATTTTGTTTAACATTATTTTCACACTTTATTTGATTCTTGATTCTGTCGGATATTAATATTATGGGTCGATTTAATTAATCATTACAGACCATCTGTAATTTTACAAACATTCCATATAAGTCTCCTCTTCTATTTGAAATTGAAAACATAAAATTTTGAAGAAACCCCATCGGTCCTCTGCTCATTCATCTTTTTGACCATATTTCAAATTCGAACAAATTTACAAAATCCTTAAATGCAGTCTTGGTAGGAATCTCATACTCAATCTATCTGGAAAATTTTAAAACCCAATTCATTATATCGAGTTCAAATTTGCGAGTCAAAGCTTTACAATCAAAAAGTCAAACTTTGGGTTCATCCAGAAATTCGAAACGATTTTGATGTTTCTTGTTAAATTGATGATTTGAAAAGTTTATACGAATGATATGTAATATATTTCATGTTGTAAGGGTTATACAAAACGAGCTCAAAAATGGAATTCAATTTTTTTTTTCTTCCTTCTTGTGCGACGAGCAGTAGGCAGCACTCTTTTTATTTATTTTTTTTTGTTGTTTTCAAGTAGTAAAAACATTGGGTAGAGATTAGTTCTTAATGTTTTGAAGTATTTAAATCATTGTTTTGATGTGGTACACTTTTGGAATCGACCAGAATTGTTGGAGAAGAAGAAAGGAAAAAACTGAAAATGTAAATAGGTTAAATGAATATGTTTTGAGGTTATTTCAGAAAAACAGTAAATGGGTGGATGGTTTATAGGGTTAGCGAGTGAGCGGAAGGTCTCGAGTTCGAGCCTTGTTGGTGGCAGTTTTTGTTTAACTCAATTTTAAAGGTAGTCTTTATTATTATTATTATTATTATTATTATTATTATTATTATTATTATTATTATTATTATTATTATTATTATTATTATTATTATTATTATTATTATTATTCTTGTTCTTGTTATTGTTATTGTTATTATTATTGTTATTGTTATTGTTATAGTTATTGTTATCATTAGTAATAATATATGTATCATGAATATTGTTATCAAGTTAGTAGTACCCTTAAGTATTATTATTATTATTATTATTATTGTTGTTATCATTATTAATATTATCATTTTGGTATTATTATCATTATTATATTATGATTATGATCGTTATTATGAAGATAATAAAACATATTATTATTTTTTTTCATTAATAGTAGTATTATTTTGAAATTATTATTATGAGCATAAGTATTATTGTTAATATTATTATTAAGTAATAAAATTGTTAAAATTATTATTATTATTAAGTATTAAGCATTATTATCAAAATGATTAATTTCATTACCATCAATACTAAATTTTTCATTTTACTACTATTATTATCATTATTATAAGATTCATTATTAAAACTATCATTAACAGTAAAACTAATATTTTTATAGTTATTAATATCATTATATTTATCACTAATAAGATTATTAACATTATTAATTTTATTATTAATATTAAGTATTATCAATATTATCATTTCAAGTATTACTTCAGTATTATTACAATTACTAGTTTCAACAAACAAATGATATACATAAATATATATTTAACATAGATAACTTAAAAATATTAATACTTTGTTATGTACAAAATGAATGCATCTAATTAAATAATGAAAAATATATAAGTTAATAATATAAAAATTATATCACTAACAATAATATATATTTTTATTCGATTACGATTATGTGTATTAATATATATATGCAACTGATATAGGTTCGTGAATCCGAGGCCAACGTTACACTTGTTCAATGATGTTATATTTATTTTTACTACGAAATACAGTATGGTGAGTTTCATTTGCCCTTTTTACTCTTTACATTTTTTGGGCTGAGAATACATGCAAATGCTTTATTAACTGTTTTACAATATTTATATGCGTGAGTTTCATTTGCCCTTTTTACTCTTTACATTTTTTGGGCTGAGAATACATGCAAATGCTTTATTAACTGTTTTACAATATTTATATGCGTGAGTTTCATTCGCCCTTTTTACTCTTTACGTTTTTGGGCTGAGAATACATGCAAATACTTTATTAACTGTTTTACAATAATTATATGCGTGAGTTTCATTTGAATCCCTTTTACTCTTTATATTTTTAGGCTGAGAATACATGCGCAATTTTTATAAATGTTTTACGAAATAGACACAAGTAATCAAAACTACATTATATGGTTGAATGATCAAAATCGAATATGCCCCTTTTTATTAAGTCTGGTAATCTAAGAATTAGGGAACAGACACCCTAATTGACGCGAACTCTAAATATAGATCTATTGGGCCTAACAAACCCCATCCAAGGTACCGGAACCTTTAGTACTTCAAAATTTATATCATGTCCGAAGGAGGATCCCGGAATGATAGGGGATATTCTTATATGCATCTAGTTAATGTCGGTTATCAGGTGTTCAATCCATATGAATGATATTTTTGTCTCTATGCACGGGACGTATGTTTATGAGAAATGGAAATATGAAATCTTGTGGTCTATTAAAAATTATGAAATGATTATTTATGTTAAACTAATGAACTCACCAATCTTTTGGTTGACACTTTAAAGCATGTTTATTCTCAGGTATGAAAGAAACCTTCCGCTGTGCATTTGCTCATTTTAAAGACATTACTTGGAGTCGATCATCGCTCTGGGATCAAATGTTGATGACTTCGTCCAGATGGATTAGGAAGGGGCATTTCAGTTGGTATCAGAGCGGTGGTCTTAGCGAACCAGGTCTTGCATTAGTGAGTCTAACTGATAGTCGATAGAATGCATTAGTGAGTCTGGACTTCGACCGTGTCTGCATGTCAAAAGTTTTGCTTATCATTAGTGTCGAAAAATTATTTGCTTATCATCCTTAAAGTCTAGACACTTCTTACTGCCTCTATTGCATAGATTGTGTATAGATAAATTCATATCTTAGCGTGTCTGTTATTGTTACCTTTGCCTGACAGTTTCCGTAGATTTCTCCGTAACTTATGGGATTTTAGTATTATGTATGCATATGTAAATCATGTACTGCAGGGTACTAATATACATCCTATAATCTATTTCTTATCAAAAATCCTTCATCTGATCGTATAAGATGAATCCCTCCACCAGTTCGAGTCCCTCAGATTACAATAGCTATTTCGGTAGTTATTCCGACAGCTATTCCGAAATAGATGTTCACCTAAGCTCCGAAAACAGCGTCATCAGCATGAATCAACCAATCAGCCATTATCAATTCATCTAATGGGTTCGTAGTCGACTTAATTAATGGAAACGCGCAGAAGGTAATCCCTTCCAACAACCGAATTCACCTCTTGACAATGAACCTGAAGCGTTTACCGGCGAACCTGTTCGAAACACCATTTTCAGTCTCATTTCCAGGGTAACTCGACAAGATTATATTCTATCCACAATTCTGAACCATATTCATCCGCTCGTCCCGACCGACAATCATCCTGGAGTAATAAATCAACGAACTTCGCGCTCGAATAATCAATTCGGAGAATATGGTGGAAAATGTACCAGCTTCAGCAACATCACCGGCACCAACAGTACCATCAATAATAGCACCAGTACCATCAACAATCCATGCTTCAATATCATCATCTGTACTTTGAGTATGATCTTCGTTCTACGTACCGTTCTACCTCATTTATCTTCGTTCGAAATGGCGAATATGTAATCTCTAAAGTTTTAGAGATTATTTATTCTAGTTCCAACCGAAAAGCAAATGAGTTTAATATCATATTAACTCATTAAATTCATGAATACATCAGAAGAAAATATATATGTATATATGTTTTCATAAAGATTGTAATTAAAAATTCTCTTGTACAAACTGTTAATGGTGAAAATATTTTAACGGGTAGGTAATACCCGAGGAATATTTAAATTTCACATTAATAAGTTACATTGTACGTTCTTCGAAGTTGATTTAACAGTCATTTACTATCATACTTACAACCACTGATATACGTATCCGTTAACCGCAGAATAACCATTTTCATTCAAATACATATTTGGATTTCTACTTACCAGAATCCAACAAGTGGCATAATGAAGAAATAATGGACACAATAAAAATTGATTAGAAACAGACTAATTAACAATATGGAATTTTGTTAAGAAACCACGCTAACTGTTCCAGCTAACTGTTCCTAGCTAACTGATTACATTCTATTTATCGCATTTTATTTATCGCAATTTAATCATCGCAACTTACATTCCCTCAATTTTATTTATTGTCATCTAATTTCTGTTATTTACTTTACGCACTTTATTTATCGTTATTTAATTCCTGTTATTTATTTTACGCACTTTAAATATCGGGACACGTATACAAGGTTTTGACATATCATATCGACGCATCTATATATATTATTTGGAATCACCATAGACACTCTATATGCAGTAATGATCGAGTTCTCTATACAGGATTGAGGTTGATTCTATAATAATATATATACTTTGAGTTGTGATCGAGTCTGAGATGTATACGGGTCACGATACGTATTAATTCGAATATTATATATATAATTATATAGGAATTATTGAATTGTCAACTGAGAACTATCAACATTGGACAATTTAAAATGAATTAAAATATTGATTATAACATATGAAACTAAACATTTCTTCAAGTTTGCCACTTGATTTCATTCTAAACTTCATTAGTATCTTGACGATTACAATCTGCGTTCAAACCTTTCATGATTCTTGAAAACACCTCAGTCGATAGGATGAATCAACCGCACTTCATCTACGGAAGAAAATATTTATGCATATAGTTATGCACCTAAGAAACTCTCGGCAATTGAGTAAAAGTTTAACACGTAGCCGCGTTAGATCCTTTGGCATTTATTAGCAAAAATAACTGTGCGATCCTTTTTCAAAGTAGCCAATTTTTTCACAACTCCGGCAAATCAACTTCAACTTTTCATTCGAAGTAGCCTTACTATAATCCTGATATATACGATCACCCTTTTGATACCGGAGAATTCTTTTATATTCCACCATATTACCAGCAAACATACCAGCAACCTCGTTACTTCTTGGCTTAAATCTCTCTGACAAATCATTATATTTATTCATTGAAACCCTATCATTTACTCATCCGCATCTGGTAACGAGAACTGCCATACCAATTACCAGAAATCAGCAATCAGTACTTTGAAAACTCACAGCATATCTACATCAACAGTTATATGTATAACATTTATCTTTTAGAATAATGATCTTTCATCTGAAATCCTGAAAAGCACTCAGTCTACAAATCAAATACTCTGAATGTTGAAAAAGTTGAAGGAAGCAGCAGAAATCGTAGACAACCGTAAACGACCTTAACCGTCGAAAGTTGATGATAAAGAATTGTAGGTTGGCAAAGCTCAGAAAAAGTTTGAAACTGAAAAACTGATTGAGCAAACTATGAAGAAAGCCATGGACAGATCACAAAGAATAAGTTTGACTTCAAAGAATCTAAGTGATTCAGTACCTGCTGAAGTCATTAACGAATACCTTGCTTCCGAATCTAAACCCTTACGGATAAATCTTCTTCATCATCCATTGATATTAGAAATTCCAAGATATCATCGTAGCTTTCATTATAAATATCCTCCATATTTCTGAAGATATACTCATAACTATTCTTATCTGAAATTATTAATCTCTTCCTGATATCAGTGTTACATCATATAGAAACTGTTAGTTTCTACATTCTGTAAACTTTCGAGTTTAAATATGAATGTTATTGAAGTAATGTTGGGAACTGATGCATGAATTAGTATAATATAATGACACTTGATCAACGTGATTATATTACAGTAAGTCATGCTGAGTTTCTAATGGAACGTGATGATTCACAGATCTTAACGTCATCATGTGCCATGTTACATAACTCTTTCATTCTAATTAACTTTTGAACATATCAAGAAAGTATATTCTTGATAGTTCTATTCTCAGTGATTCAAGTAATTTGATGAATCAAATCGTGCTATTATGTTCTTTCTTGATTATAACATTAAATTCATTTGAAACACCATACTTACAAATTCTAGACCATTACTCGTTTTACTCGAGATCGAGAGGAGATTAAAAAGACGAAGAGCTCCGAAACATAAAGGAAGAAATAAAACTCGACAACAACACTGAAATTACAATAATTAAAAATTAAAACATCACGACAATTAAAAATTAAAAGATTACAATCAAACTACTCGTCGTCGTCAATTGTCATCTGCAAAGTAACGTTCACCAGTCATTTCACCATCTGTGAGGTACTCTGGAGACATCGGTATTTCTTTTGATGCCTCAACTGCTGCTTCAGCTAATTCATCGAGGTAACGATAACCCAACGTCTCTTCATCTTTAAGAACCGCATACAAAGAAATGCGTTTACCGCGATCTTCAATGGTATCTTTTATAAAGTACCATTGATCATCGGTACACAGAAAACTTGCCCTACAATCTGCATCATAATCGTCTTTATAAAAGAACACAGACGTGAATTCACACGGAACTTTTTCCTTCAGAAAGGATAGCAAGTCTTGTAAACCAACATCACGAATGTCGATATCTTCAAATGAAATACTGTCGCCCCACTTATATTCCTTCATTTGATTACGAAAATCACCTCCGTAATGAACATCGAATGAAACAATCATTGGGGGAAGTGTTAACATTTTTGCAGTTTGGGAGTGTTTGATTTTTGATTTTGAGAAAGGTGGATATATAAAAGAAATATATGTTTGAGTGTATAAAATGAAGTATATGGTTGGTGTTTTTATAGTGTAAAAGTGACCGTTGGGATAGCCGTTGGAATTTTTTATTTTATTTTACTAACGACTAAAAATTTGGGCAAGTTTTTGGGGGAAGGTGGATGATGCCCGTTGGGACCTCTCTCATGATAGTTTCATTCATGCTCTTCGAATAATCGAATTATTTTATCTGTATTATTCAATAATGATAAAACTCTATTTATTGACTCATATTCATCATGAAAACATTTTTATTGTTAGCCATGACGACCACACTCAAATTTCGGGACGAAATTTCTTTAACGGGTAGGTACTGTGATGACCCGGGAATTTTCGACCAAATTTAAACTTAATCTTTATATGGTTTCGACATGCATGATAAGCAAAGTATATTAAACCGAGTTCCCAAAATGTTTGAACTATTATTCATGAATGCATTCGACCTTTGACCATTTTTGACGATTCACGAACAACTGTGTGTAAATAAATATGTAAATATAAATGTAAGTATATATATGTAATAGTAATTGGAAATAATAAAATATAATTTAAACATTTAAGTTAAATATGTAAAACAAAATATAAAATAATTAAAATAAATCTATATATATATATATATATATATATATATATATATATATATATATATATATATATATATATATATATGACTTTTATATACAATTAATATTATAGGTATATTGTAATATATAAAAAAAATCTATAAGTATTAAGTATAAAAGATATGTTAAAAATCACATAATTAATAAATTGTAATATTAATATATTAAATGTAATTACAAGTTTGAATATAATTGTTATAGTAATATTTTCATTATTATTATTATCAATATTAATATTAATATTAATATTAATATCTGTATTATTAATAATATTATATAAAAGATATAGATATGAAATTTGACACATGTAACTTGTTATATATTACTTGTTAGTTGTAATATCATTAATATTTATTATTACCTTTATCCTTAATAATCATTAATTTTTTTTAATTAATAATATCATTATCATTTTTATAATAATTATTATAATTAATATTATCATTATTGATATCATTATCAACGTTATTATTAATAATTATCATTATAATTGATATTAACATTTAAATTGTTATTTTCAGTATTATTAATAAAAGTATTATTATTTATACATTTATATTTATTAATTATTAATATATATTTAATATAAAAAAAACGTACAAAATAGATTCTGAATGGATTTTTGATCACTTTCCAACTACTGTGATTTTTGTTTTAATCTAAAAGTTGTTGAAAATTTATACCAAATTGTACGATTTTGTTTAACATTATTTTCACACTTTATTTGATTCTTGATTCTGTCGGATATTAATATTATGGGTCGATTTAATTAATCATTACAGACCATCTGTAATTTTACAAACATTCCATATAAGTCTCCTCTTCTATTTGAAATTGAAATCATAAAATTTTGAAGAAACCCCATCGGTCCTCTGCTCATTCATCTTTTTTACCATATTTCAAATTCGAACAAATTTACAAAATCCTTAAATGCAGTCTTGGTAGGAATCTCATACTCAATCTATCTGGAAAATTTTAAAACCCAATTCATTATATCGAGTTCAAATTTGCGAGTCAAAGCTTTACAATCAAAAAGTCAAACTTTGGGTTCATCCAGAAATTCGAAACGATTTTGATGTTTCTTGTTAAATTGATGATTTGAAAAGTTTATACGAATGATATGTAATATATTTCATGTTGTAAGGGTTATACAAAACGAGCTCAAAAATGGAATTCAATTTTTTTTTTCTTCCTTCTTGTGCGACGAGCAGTAGGCAGCACTCTTTTTATTTATTTATTTTTTTTTGTTGTTTTCAAGTAGTAAAAACATTGGGTAGAGATTAGTTCTTAATGTTTTGAAGTATTTAAATCATTGTTTTGATGTGGTACACTTTTGGAATCGACCAGAATTGTTGGAGAAGAAGAAAGGAAAAAACTGAAAATGTAAATAGGTTAAATGAATATGTTTTGAGGTTATTTCAGAAAAACGGTAAATGGATGGATGGTTTATAGGGTTAGCGAGTGAGCGGAAGGTCTCGAGTTCGAGCCTTGTTGGTGGCAGTTTTTGTTTAACTCAATTTTAAAGGTAGTCTTTATTATTATTATTATTATTATTATTATTATTATTATTATTATTATTATTATTATTATTATTATTATTATTATTATTATTATTATTATTATTATTATTATTATTATTATTATTCTTGTTCTTGTTCTTGTTCTTGTTATTGTTATTGTTATTATTATTGTTATTGTTATTGTTATTGTTATTGTTATCATTAGTAATAATATATGTATCATGAATATTGTTATCAAGTTAGTAGTACCCTTAAGTATTATTATTATTATTATTGTTGTTATCATTATTAATATTATCATTTTGGTATTATTATCATTATTATATTATGATTATGATCGTTATTATGAAGATAATAAAACATATTATTATTTTTTTTCATTAATAGTAGTATTATTTTGAAATTATTATTATGAGCATAAGTATTATTGTTAATATTATTATTAAGTAATAAAATTGTTAAAATTATTATTATTATTAAGTATTAAGCATTATTATCAAAATGATTAATTTCATTACCATCAATACTAAATTTTTCATTTTACTACTATTATTATCATTATTATAAGATTCATTATTAAAACTATCATTAACAGTAAAACTAATATTTTTATAGTTATTAATATCATTATATTTATCACTAATAAGATTATTAACATTATTAATTTTATTATTAATATTAAGTATTATCAATATTATCATTTCAAGTATTACTTCAGTATTATTACAATTACTAGTTTCAACAAACAAATGATATACATAAATATATATTTAACATAGATAACTTAAAAATATTAATACTTTGTTATGTACAAAATGAATGCATCTAATTAAATAATGAAAAATATATAAGTTAATAATATAAAAATTATATCACTAACAATAATATATATTTTTATTCGATTACGATTATGTGTATTAATATATATATGCAACTGATATAGGTTCGTGAATCCGAGGCCAACGTTACACTTGTTCAATGATGTTATATGTATTTTTACTACGAAATACAGTATGGTGAGTTTCATTTGCCCTTTTTACTCTTTACATTTTTTGGGCTGAGAATACATGCAAATGCTTTATTAACTGTTTTACAATATTTATATGCGTGAGTTTCATTTGCCCTTTTTACTCTTTACATTTTTTGGGCTGAGAATACATGCAAATGCTTTATTAACTGTTTTACAATATTTATATGCGTGAGTTTCATTCGCCCTTTTTACTCTTTACGTTTTTGGGCTGAGAATACATGCAAATACTTTATTAACTGTTTTACAATAATTATATGCGTGAGTTTCATTTGAATCCCTTTTACTCTTTATATTTTTGGGCTGAGAATACATGCGCAATTTTTATAAATGTTTTATGAAATAGACACAAGTAATCAAAACTACATTATATGGTTGAATGATCGAAATCGAATATGCCCCTTTTTATTAAGTCTGGTAATCTAAGAATTAGGGAACAGACACCCTAATTGACGCGAACTCTAAAGATAGATCTATTGGGCCTAACAAACCCCATCCAAGGTACCGGATGCTTTAGTACTTCGAAATTTATATCATGTCCGAAGGAGGATCCCGGAATGATAGGGGATATTCTTATATGCATCTAGTTAATGTCGGTTACCAGGTGTTCAATCCATATGAATGATATTTTTGTCTCTATGCACGGGACGTATGTTTATGAGAAATGGAAATATGAAATCTTGTGGTCTATTAAAAATTATGAAATGATTATTTATGTTAAACTAATGAACTCACCAATCTTTTGGTTGACACTTTAAAGCATGTTTATTCTCAGGTATGAAAGAAACCTTCCGCTGTGCATTTGCTCATTTTAAAGACATTACTTGGAGTCGATCATCGCTCTGGGATCAAATGTTGATGACTTCGTCCAGATGGATTAGGACGGGGCATTTCATTTCTCAATCTTCGAGGACCTCTATATCCTCTTCATGTGAATGAATTCTATGCAAACTTTCAATTCCATGATGATATGAAGATATCATTCACTCTCTATGGCAAAAGCTATTCCTTGACACTTGAGGAATTTGGAAACATCATGGATGTTCCAAGTAACGAGTTCAAATTCTTTCTTAACCCAAACTCATTTGATGAGTTTCTGGAATGGTTAGAAAAAGAAGGTGTTCTTGAAACACTGAGTGAAGGACCACTCAAATTTGAGTCCGTCAACAAAGAGGGTTTCTTAGTGCATCACCTTGCTTCAACATATGATCTATGGCAATAGATCATCTCCATAAACGTATATAGAAAGGGTGAATTACTTTGGAGAATGAATGCAAATGAGGTTACTCTTTTGTGGTGTCTCATACACTCACTTAATGTAAACATTACATTTCTGATGACATCTAGAATGCAACAGGCTGCTCAAGAACCCTTCTTGAAAATACCTTATGGCCTTTACTTAACTAAACTCTTTGCTTATCTCAAATTGACGACTTCCTATCACTACGCTGCTCAAGTTTCGTCATACCCGATTTGCAGAGCTTCAACCAGACCATTTGTTGAACCTTCTCTTGATAATTCTTCAAACTTTAACCTCCTTTCGACCACAGGACAAGCAGTGTCATTCACAAAAATGTTCTAAAAATCAGACGGCATCTAAACAAGCTAGAAGGAATTATAAGAGACACTCATCACTACATTCACCTCAAGAAATAGGTCAAGGCAATTTGAAGAATGCCTACCTATACATCCAATTTATGTGTCTTCCATGCATATTTTCATATATGCATTACTATGTTTCATGCTTGCTTTGAATAAAATGTGTGCTTGTTATGTTTTAATATATGTTTTTCCAACGTGCACAATTTAAGGGGAGCTTTGCTCTAAAGGCGAGCTTAGTTCTAGGGGGAGCTAACCTTTTTGCTTCAACAAAAGGGGGAGATAGATGGATACAAGTGATTGTTAACACTTGCGTATTTATAGCAAAATGTCCCTCATCACTTCTATGTTTGTCATCATCAAAAAGGGAGAGAATGTTGGTTGAATGTGGGATAATGCACTAAACGATAAAATTAAGTATGATTAACCAAAGTATGATTAACCAAAGAATATGTTTTGATGATGACACATACATATGCATAAGTGATGACTGACATCTTAACATAAAACACGCTAGGTCACTAATCTATACTTTATCATGCAAACGACCAAGTCAAACATAGGTTAAAGAATGAAATTAAAAGTTCAGCTAAACACGCTAGGTCACTAATCTATACTTTATCTCGCAACGCAGTTTTGTGAAAACAAGTTGCACGATCGCCACCACGGTCAACCGCAGTGCGACCACAGTTTTCTCTGTTACAATTTTCGACCAAATAAAGTTTGACTAGTTCCCGACATCTATAATTCATGAAACCTTTCTCAACATACTTAGAATAGATGACTTCTCCATACTCAATTGAGTTTTGGTCATAAAAACACTAATTGTGATTAATTACTCATAATGACATATTAATGACAAATTAATAAAGATTAGGCATAACACATAAGTGTTAATCAACAACTTGTGATCTTAATTCTTATCTAGATATCCTTAGTATGATCATCAAGTACTAACACACTTAAGCCAATGTCACTAGAACAATGATTGCTATTAGAAATGACTTAGTGATTAATTAAGGCTAAATGAGGAACAATGCTCTCAAGGTTAACTAGTAATGACTTGTAATCCTAAAACATACTTAGATACATTTAGGATGGTCACCAAGTCCCAACTAGAGATTGCTCTTCCCTTGTGCATGTGTTGGACATTAATGTGTACTTACACATTAATCATGCAATATGTTATATTGCAAATTAAACTTATTAAGTGCTTGAATTATAAGTTGTGCAAGTATCTATATGATTGATCCTAGAATAACTATCTCTTATTATGTGAGTATTACTTGCTACTTGTCAATATGGTTAATACTCATAAACTTGTCAACTTAATTAATATGTTTGCTATGTGCTCATTAGTTAGGATTCAAGTGACTAACCTACTCCAATAGATTAAGTGTAAAATGGTTCACAATGAAAGTATAGTCAATTGTCTATTTGGTGTTGTCTAATTAACTAAGGGTGATTGCTTATGACTTAACTTTGATGTCTCTACATACTTCATGATTATCTTATAGAGACATTATTCAATTAATCTCTAACTAAACTTAAAAAGAACATGACTAGTGATTAATTGAAACTAGGAAGTTAATGACATAGTGTCTAGTATTTAGAATTGAACCAAGGGCATTAAAGTGACTAACTAAGTCTTGACCAAACTGAGATTTCTCAAAATGTCAATCAAGACACTTCTCCAAGAATGTTGGGTTTACCACTTTTGAAATGATTAGTCACTTTCATGCATTAAGACCAAATCTCACACACTTAATGCATATAGTACTTGTATAGGATGTTTGGTTTCTTTTTCAGGTGCTAGAAGGAGTAAAGGTGTCAAAATGTGGTGTTCAAATTTGAGTCAAACGGCTATACACCGGATACCAAATTTGGACTGGAGCACGCACGGTCACACCATGATTGACCGTGATGTCAACCGTGTGTCAACGGCTACTTTTTGAATCTTACTATAAAAGTCAAACATTTAAGAGCATTTGAAGCTGACCCTCTTGCATATTTCAAAGGCTTATTTTCAGTGATCACAAATGCATCAATTACTACTCAAATGTGATCAAGCAAGAGAAGATTCTATGATCTTATAGATATAGAATTGGGTTGTTGTAAACTTACTAATCAAAATCATTTATTTTGTGAGTTTACTTAATGTAATGTATGTCCTAGTATTGTGTTAGGATCATCATTGCAAAGTGTATATGATAATGCTAAAAATGAACATATATTTCATAGCATAATTCCTCACGAAAGACAAGCTTTTAGTTGCAATTGTTCTATTTACAAGTGATATTCGTTTAAATAATAAAAGGTGAAGACAAAAGACAGATTCGACGAATTGAAGACGCAAACGACCAAAAAGCTCAAAAGTACAAAATACAATCAAAGAGGTTCCAATTATTGATGAGAAACGTCTCAAAATTACAAGAATACAAGATTCAAAACGCAAAGTACAAGATATTAAATTGTACGCAAGGACGTTCGAAAATCCGGAACCGGGACCAGAGTCAACTCTCAACGCTCGACGCAACGGACTAAAAATTACAAGTCAACTATGCACATGAATATAATATAATATATAATTAATTCTTAAAATTAATATATATATTATATTATATTTAAAAACCGTCGGCATAAGAAAACAAGCTCATGTGAGCTGTAAATAGAGGCCATGCGATCGCATGGCCTGGAGGAAGAAACTCCATGCGATAGCATGAGCATCTTTTCCAGCCCACATGCCTATAAAAATCGAGCTTTGGTGCACCATAAATCACATCTTTTTCCTTCTTCATTCATCAACGTATTATATATATATATATATATATATATATATATATTATAATTTTAATTTTAATTTTAATTTTAATTCTAATAATAAGGGTATGTTAGCGCATATTGTAAGAGTGTAAGTCAAAATTCTGTCCGTGTAACGCTACGCTATTTTTAATCATTGTAAGTTATGTTCAACCTTTTTAATTTAATGTCTCGTAGCTAAGTTATTATTATGCTTATTTAAGCCGAAGTAATCATGATGTTGGGCTAAAAATACTAAAATTGGGTAATTGGGCTTTTTACCAGAATTGGGGTTTGGACAAAAGAACGACACTTGTGGAAATTAGACTATGGGCTATTAATGGGCTTGATATTTGTTTAACTAAATGATAGTTTGTTAATTTTAATATAAAGATTTACAATTGGACGTCCCTATAAATAACCATATATACTCGATCGGACACGATGGGCGAGGTATTTATATGTACGAATAATCGTTCATTTAACTGGACACGGGAATAGATTAATAGTCACTAGAATTATTAAAACAGGGGTGAAATTATGTACAAGGACACTTGGCATAATTGATAACAAAGTATTAAAACCTTGGGTTACACGCAGTCGATAACCTGGTGTAATTATTAAACAAAGTATTAAAACCTTGTTACAGTTTAAGTCTCCAATTAGTTGGAATATTTAATTTCGGATATAAGGATAATTTGACGAGGACACTCGCACTTTATATTTATGACTGATGGACTGTTATGGACAAAAACCAGACGGACATATTAAATAATCCAGGACAAAGGACAATTAACCCATGGGTATAAAACTAAAATCAACGCGTCAAACATCATGATTACGGAAGTTTAAATAAGCATAATTCCTTTATTTCGTATTTAATTGCACTTTTAATTATTGCACTTTTATTTATTGTCATTGTATTTAATTGCACTTCTAATTATTGTATTCTTTAATTATCGCAAGTTTATTTTATCGCACTTTTATTTATCGCAATTTCATTATCGTTATTTAATTTACGCTTTAAATTAAGTTGTATTTATTTTTAATATTTTACATTAGGTTTTAACTGCGACTAAAGTTTTAAAATCGACAAACCGGTCATTAAACGGTAAAAACCCCCTTTATAATAATAATATTACTTATATATATTTGTATTTTTATAAATTAAAACTAATATAGCGTTAAGCTTTGTTTAAAGATTTCCCTGTGGAACGAACCGGACTTACTAAAAACTACACTACTATACGATTAGGTACACTGCCTATAAGTGTTGTAGCAAGGTTTAAGTATATCCATTCTATAAATAAATAAATATCTTGTGTAAAATTGTATCGTATTTAATAGTTTTTCCTAGTAAAAATAAAGCTATTTCATGTACACCTCTACGTACATCAAGTATTTTTGGCGCCGCTGCCGGGGATACATATCTGCTTAAAAGCTGGAAGCGCAACGCTAAATATAAAAAAAAAATTTTATTTTTAGTTTACTTTTATAAAAAAATACGCTTTTGTAAAAATACGTTTTAAATATTCGAAAATATAAAAAGAAAAATAAAAAAAATATAAATATTTTTAAGAGTTTGTTAAATATATAAGTTATATAAAAGTTTCTTTATCTTTATTTTATAAAAATATAAGTTTTATTTAATTTATATAAATTTATTACATAATTATATAAAACAGAAAATACAAAACAGAAAAAAAAAAATTAAAAAAAACTCTCACGGCCTGGTACTGTAGCAGCCCAGACCGTGGCCCAAAATCTTTGCTCATGCTATCGCATGAGCCCAAAGGCATAACTTCATGCGATCGCATGAAGACACCTGACACGCCACAGTAAAACCCTAACAGCATTAAATACGGAGTAATTATTATTATTATTATTTTTTAATTATAACCCTAATTAGTTTAGTGTATTAATTTAATTAGTTATTAGTTTTTATTATTATTTTGTTTAATTAGTTTAATTAAAATTAATAATTTTATAAAATAAATAATATAAAAATAATATTTTTATAAAATTTGTAATTTTTACAACTTTTAGTACATTTTTATATTTTGTACCTTTTAATTGTTTTAGCGTAATTTTTGTATTTTTCGCTCATATTTAGTTCTAAGATATAGTTTTTGCCGTAGTTATTTTTATTTCTAGATTTTTAGGTTTTGCCGTAAAATCCCTTAAGTGCTTTTTCTTTAGACTAAGATTTAGGTGCTTTAGAATTTTGCGACGCCGTTTTTATAAGTGATGTACCTTTTTAAGATATTGCCATTTGGGATATAGTTTTTCTTGTAAGCTTTAATATTTTTAGACGCAACTTTTAATTTTTAAGTTTTTAGTTCCTTTTTAAGTTTTGACGCGCTACTTTTTTTTTTTTTTTTGGACGCCTTTTACCTATGTATCAATTATCAATCCAATTAGTAATCTCAATTTGCAATTTTAATTTTAAGTTAGTGATAATAATAAGGTTGGATTAGTCGAGTGTTTTAAAGTTTTAAAAGTCACTCTTTTTCTTTCATATTTCTCCAATTTTAATACCGACGCGCTCTTTTTCTTTCTTATTTCTCGCCATTCTAGTTTTTAGGACATAGAATTTTCTACTTCTTCTCTAAATTTCTTTAAATTACGAAAAATTATTTTAAGTGATTAAATTGATAGACATCAAAATTTTTTGGTTCGTAGTAATAGTTGGATTTGTACGTCGACCGGGTTATTGGAGCCAAACAGTACTCAATTATATTGAGACCAAACGAATCATGCCCCTCTGCTGCATCTTTTGACTATTCGAAACGTGGGTAAAATCAGAAAAGTCTATTAATTGGATAACTTATATAATTTTTCTTTCTTTTTAAAAACTAATAGGATATTCAGTGAATGCACCGAGCAAAACGTTCACCACCTTTTGTACGTTCACCACCTGTAACTCGATCAAGACATTTAGCAAATATTGTCGTCGTTGATTTTTCTTTAGAATCGTCATCCAGTCGACCAAGTACTCCAATTCACATTTCCGATAATCCATTTTTTGAACCCGACCTCACAATTGAGAATCCGGAGAATATTCAGAGACAATTCGTAGATCCTGAACCATTAATTTTTCCTCCGGAACCACCAATCATTCAAACAGAGATTGTTGAGGAACGAACCATTAAATCAGAATCCTCTAGTGATTCAGATTCAACAAATTCAATCATGGAGAATCTGGAACCTTTAAGTATGGAAGACCGAATGCGAGCTAAACGCACTGGCCAAGGTCACGCAATTACTCATCCTGACATTAATGCGCCAGATTATGAAATCAAAGGACAAATTCTACACATGGTGACTAATCAATGCCAATTTAGTGGTGCGCTGAAGGAAGATCCAAATGAACATCTTCGTACCTTTAATAGGATCTGTACTTTATTTAAAATCCGAGAAGTTGAAGATGAATAGATATATCTCATGTTATTTCCCTGGACTTTAAAGGGAGAAGCCAAAGATTGGTTGGAATCGTTACCTGAAGGGGCGATTGATACATGGGACGTTTTAGTTGAAAAATTTCTTAAACAATTCTTTCCAGCATCTAAAGCCATAAGACTTCAAGGAGAAATTGTTACATTCACACAGAAACCAAATGAAACTCTATATGAGGCATGGACCAGATTTGGAAAGTTATTGAGAGGATGTCCGCAACATGGTTTAGACACTTGTCAAATAGTACAAATATTCTACCAAGGATGCGACATCACTACAATGAAAGACATAGATATAGCAGCTGGTGGTTCTATTATGAAGAAAACAGAAACTGATGCTTACAAAATTATTGATAACACTGCTTCCCACTCACATGAGTGGCACCAAGAAAAAGATATCGTTAGATCATCTAAAGCAGCTAGAGCCGATTCTAGCCATGACTTAGATTCCATTTCCGCAAAGATAGATGCTGTCGAGAGACGAATGGAAAAGATGACTAAGGATATACACTCAATACGAATTAGTTGTGAGCAGTGTGGAGGACCACATTTGACAAAAGATTGTCTTAGTATTGAACTAACAATGGAACAAAGAGAGAATGTTTCATACATAAACCAAAGGCCTGGAAATAATTATCAGAATAATTATCAACCGCCAAGACCAATTTACAATCAAAACCAGAATTATAACCGAAATGTTCCATACAACAACCAACAAGGTCCTAGTAATCAACAAGTATCCAATAATACTTACAATCAGCAAAGACCTAATTTTCAAAACAAACCACCATAAACCGATGATAAAAAGCCAAATTTAGAAGAGATGATGACGAAGCTAGTTGAATCTCAAACACAGTTTTTCACATCTCAGAAACAAACCAATGAACAAAATGCTCAAGCATTTATAAATCAACAAGCTTCTATTCAAAATCTGGAACAAGAAGTGAGTAACCTAGCAAGGTTAATAGGTGAAAGAAAACCGAGAAGTTTACCTAGTGATACAAATGCTAACCTCCGGAATGAAACAGCTAAATCCATTACCACAAGAAGTGGTATTACACTTAAACCACCTAACATACCTGTAATTTCTGATGAAGCTATTCCTACTCCACAAGAACCACAACCTGAACAAGATAAGGAAAAAGAACCGGTAGTTGAAAAGGTTAATGAAGATAACACAGTTAAGGCTAAACCTTATGTTAAACCATACCAACCACCACTTCCTTACCCGAGTAAAATGAAAAAAGAGAAACTTGAAGCCGAGCAATCCAAATTCTTGGATATGTTTAAACAGATAAATGTAAATCTTCCTTTCATTGATGTGATTTCAGGAATGCCTAGATATGCTAAATTTCTGAAAGATCTAATCTCGAATAGAAAGAAAATGGAAGAACTCTCGGCCGTTACTATGAATGCTAATTGTTCTGCAGTGCTGTTGAATAAGATACCAAAAAAACTATCTGATCCAGGAAGTTTCACAATTCCATGTTTTCTTGGTAGTCTTAGTTCAATAGAAGCATTGGCAGACTTAGGTGCTAGTATAAATTTAATGCCGTATTCACTATACGCTAAACTAGACCTTGGAGAATTGAAACCAACACGAATAAGTATACAACTAGCCGATAGATCAGTAAAATATCCTAGAGGGATAATGGAAAACATGCTAGTTAAAGTTGGTACTTTAGTATTTCCAGTAGATTTTGTTGTTCTGGACATGGAAGAAGATTCTCAAGTTCCTCTCATATTAGGAAGACCATTCTTAAACACGGCTAAAACAATGATAGACGTGTTTGGTAAGAAACTGACCCTAAGTATAGAGGACAAGAGTGTTACCTTTTCAGTTGATAGAGCAATGCAACAACAGCAATCTGCAGATGATACATGTTATTATATTCAAACTATAGAATCACATGCAGAATTATTAGAAGAATTTCCAGAATTATAAGGAACAGGAGAATGTTCTTTAGGAGAAGGTATTGAACCAATTGATGAAACTGAAATGATAGCTACACTTATGGCTAATGGATATGAACCAACAGAAGAAATTCAAATGCTAAAAGAAGAAGACAGATATCGATACAAATCATCGATAGAAGAACCTCCGACATTAGAGTTAAAGCCACTTCCAAACTATTTGGAATATGCTTATTTACATGGTGAATCTGAATTACCAGTAATAATATCGTCTTCTCTTACTGAAAATGAGAAATCACAACTCATTTCTGTTTTAAAAGCTCATAAACCAGCCATTGTATGGAAGATTCATAATATTAAAGGAATAAGTCCTTCGTATTGCACACATAAAATCCTTATGGAAGAAGGTCATAAAACGTATGTGCAACGCCAACGAAGACTAAATTCGAATATGCAAGATGTAGTTAAAAAAGAAATTATTAAACTGCTAGATGCAGGTTTAATTTATCCAATCTCTGATAGTCCATGGGTAAGCCCAGTTCAATGCGTGCATAAGAAGGGTGGCATGACTGTCATTACAAATAAAAAAAATGAGCTTATTCCTACTAGGACTGTAACAGGATGGCGTGTTTGTATTGATTATAGAAAATTAAATGACACCACTAGAAAAGATCACTTTCCCTTACCTTTCATTGATCAAATGTTGGAAAGATTAGCCGGAAATAGTTACTATTGTTTTCTTGATGGTTTTTCTGGATATTTTCAAATTCCAATAGCACCCGAAGACCAAGAGAAAACCACATTCACGTGCCCTTATGGTACTTTTGCTTACAAACGCATGCCATTTGGACTTTGCAACGCCCCTGCAACCTTTCAAAGGTGCATGATGGCAATTTTTCACGACATGATAGAAGAATGCATGAAAGTTTTCATGGATGAATTTTCAGTCTTCGGTGATACATTTGAATCATGTTTAGTTAATCTTGAACGAATGCTTATTAGATGCGAACAATCAAATCTAGTACTTAATTGGGAGAAATGCCATTTCATGGTTAAAGAAGGCATCGTTCTTGGACATAATGTTTCAAAGGAAGGAATTGAAGTGGATAGAGCTAAAGTAGATATAATTGCTAAACTTTCACATCCCACCAATGTTAGAGGAGTTAGGAGTTTTCTAGGGCATACTGGTTTTTACCGATGTTTCATAAAAGATTTTTCTAAAATTACCACTCCTATGAATAAACTCCTAGAAAAGGATGCTCCATTCATCTTTTCAGATGAATGTATCAAATCTTTTAATATTCTTAAAGAGAAACTCACTAATGTGCCAATCATGATAACTCCAAATTGGAATCTACCGTTTGAACTTATGTGCGATGCAAGTGATTTTGCAATGGGAGCCGTTTTAGGACAAAGGATTGAAAAACGATTTCAACCTATTTATTATGCTAGTAAGACGTTACAAGGAGCACAAACGAATTACACAACTACTGAAAAAGAACTCCTTGCTATTGTCTTTGCTTTTGATAAATTTCGATCATATCTCGTTCTAGCTAAAACGGTGGTCTATACCGATCATTCTGCTCTTAGATACCTATTTTCAAAACAAGATGCCAAACCACGATTAATCCGTTGGATCTTACTCTTACAAGAGTTTGATATTGAAATCCGAGATAAAAGAGGAGCAGAAAATCTCGCCGCTGATCATCTTTCTCGTCTTGAAAATCCCGAATTAGAAGTTCTAAATGAATCGGTCATACAAGACAACTTTCCTGATGAATATCTATTGAAGATAGATTATAATGAAATTCCATGGTTTGCAGACTATGCAAACTACTTAGTATGTGGATTCCTTGAAAAAGGATTATCGTACCAAAAACGAAAGAAATTCTTTAGTGATATAAAACACTATTTCTGGGAAGATCCACATTTGTTTAAAAGTTGTCCCGGTGGAATAATACGCCGATGTGTATTCGGAGATGAAGCTAGTAAAATCTTAAACCATTGTCATACAGGACCAACAGGAGGGCATTATGGGCCTCAACTAACGGCAAGAAAAGTTTATGATGCTGGATTCTATTGGCCAACAATTTACAAAGACGCACACCTTCTTTGCAAATCCTGTGATGCTTGTCAAAGGGCCGAAAAAATAAGTCAACGTAATGAAATGCCACAAAATGTCATTCAAGTATGTGAAGTATTTGACATTTGGGGTATTGACTTTATGGGTCCATTTCCAAAATCTCATAATAATCTGTATATTCTCGTATCCATTGATTATGTATCTAAATGGGCGGAAGCACAAGCTCTCCCGACTAACGATGCACGAGTTGTAGTCAACTTTTTAAAACGTCTTTTTGCAAGGTTTGGAACACCGAAAGCTTTAATAAGTGATCGGGGAACTCATTTCTGTAATAATTAACTTGAGAAAGTTCTTAAAAGATATGGAGTAACTCATAAAATCTCCACTGCTTATCATCCACAGACAAGTGGACAAGTTGAAAATACCAACCGAGCATTAAAACGTATTCTAGAGAAACCCGTAGGATCAAATCCGAAGGAATGGTCCATAAAATTGGATGATGCAATCTGGGCTTTTAGAACAGCCTACAAAACTCCAATTGGAACCACACCTTTTAAACTCGTTTACAAAAAAGCATGTCATCTTCCAGTAGAAATTGAACACAAAGCATTTTGGGCTTTGAAGACATGTAATCTTGATTTACATGAAGCTGGACGTCTACGGTTAAGTCAATTAAACGAATTAGAAGAATTAAGACATGAAGCATACGAAAATTCGTTAATCTATAAGGAAAGAACGAAGAAATGGCATGATAAAAGAATCAGAAGTTCAAAAGAATTTAAAGAAGGAGACATAGTTCTTCTTTTCAATTCACGATTCAAGCTATTTCCTGGAAAATTGAAATCAAGATGGTCTGGACCATTCATAGTCAAAAGAGTTTTCCCGTACGGAACAGTAGAATTAATAAATTCAAATGGGATTGAATTTAAAGTTAATGGTCACAGAGTTAAACATTACATAGACAGTCCGATGGAAGTTGACAACGAAGTTAATCACAATTTCGATACCACAGCTAACTAAGTGTGGGGAGAATCAAGTCTTTAAAGGATAATATGTATTTCTATTAGAGTTAGATTTTCTGTTTTCGTGTAATTCTCGAAAATGGAACCCGAATGGTCTTTCCCTAGCAGACCCTAAAGAACTAGTCTTCTCCCCCCATTCTGAATTTTTATTTTTTTTTAGGTTTTTACGAAATGAAGACATCCTGTGAACTAAACCATGGTCTAATGCTACACGCTTTGATTACTAAACGTAATAATGACACACTTCCGAGTGAATTGGTATCATTAATAAGAGGTAAATTGGACGGAGTAAGAAAAGAATCCAGATGCGAAGATAATAAATTACAATTTGGTAAAGGAAAATCAAAATCCGCAGCGAAAAGAAGAGCACGACACCTTGAAAAATGTCACAAATGCGGAAAATGGTCACACGAAGGTAAATGTTCAAATAATCAAACCTATTCAAATACCGAATTTGTTACACTATGCAGAGATAGACCGTTCATATGTTTAGAAGAAAAAACATTAAATGCTCGAGGTTACGCCTATGTAGCTATGGAAAATCAATTAGTCCGATTATCTTATGACTGGGCTAGAGCATATCACTAAGAAATATATTTCACAAGTAAGTTTATACAGTTTTCATTTTTATTTTTATTTTTATTTTTAGCCTTTTGATAATAAACGCTAATTTGTTCGCTATAAAGTATTAAATTGGTATTCGATAAAATTAGGTCTTGCGATCAAAATTATTGATATCATACAAAAATTTATTACATCACTGCGAAATTTAACGTTTATTCTTAAGGTATAAATATCTTTAATCAATCAACTCAAAATATTTCAAAAATTCGTCATAAGTTAAATTAGGTCATGGAACCGAAATTACTTTACCGAAAAGAGGGGCGGATATTTTTGATAATATTTGATTGATTAAAGTGAGATAAAAGCCAAAAAGATTTTTAATTTTATTTTTACTTTGTTTTTAAAATTAATATTAAAATAATATTGTAAACTTGCTAAAATTAATATATATTTAAAATTGTAAATATCTGAAAAATTAATATTTTTAATATAAGTTTGTATGTATAAAAACAAAAATATAAATTTAAGTTTAATATGAATTTTTAATTTTATGCATTTTAAATTTAAGTTTGGTGTGAATTTTTAATTTTATGCATTTTAAATTTAAGTTTGATGTGAATTTAAAAAACAAAAATTTACTTTATTTCGCTAAGTTAAAAATATGATTTTTAAAATTCGTCGTAAGTTGAAGACTAGGTCGTTGAACCGAAATTGCTTTACCCGAGGGAGGGACGAGACCTTTTATTATCATTATTTTTAATCTTATTAAACTAAAGTATGCCAAAAACATTAAAAAACCCAAAAATCTTTACTTTTAAAACCGCGCTTTGAATTGACAAATTTTAAAATTTTGTCGAGGGACAGACTAGGACATCGATCCGAAACGCCCTCATCCTAAAAAGAAACAAATTTTTAAAATTTTATTAATTTTATGTTTTATTAAGTATAAGGTTTTATAAAATAAAAAAATTAAAAAAAAAAGGCCAAATCACTGTAGCCGGCACCCCATGTGATCGCATGGGGTTTACACTTCAACCTCATGCGATCGCATGAGGCTGAAAAACTGGCCAGATCAAAAACTCTCAGCGAGCTGTGTTCTTTACCACTCCACACACACATACACGAAATTCTCTCAAAATCTTACCAAATTTCATCATTTTTCCACCGTAATTCGTCAAATTTTTTGCTCTAATCATGCCTAGATTATCATTCTTCAGTAAAAAAAGGTAAAAATTACACCCCTAAACTCTATAAATTCCTAGTTTGTGTTCTTGAACAATTTGGGGCTTTTTGATATAAACAGGTTATGGCCGATTTTTGTCATGAATTATTGCTAAATTGAGTAGTGTAACATGTTTAGGTAGCTAAATGATCCAAACATTGATCCTAAACATGATTTTTGGAGATTAAAGTGGACTTTTTAAATCCAAAATTCATGAACTTGATTAATTTGATATATTTGCCATATGAGACTTGTTTAATTGTTAGTAATGACTATTTTGACATGTTATTTGAGTTAAATGCTTATGAACTTTGTCTACATTTTCATATGTGCTTATTTGGAAAAGTGTAGAATTGTGAAAAATTGTGAAAATGTGTATAAGTTAAATTTTGATTTAACATGTTATTGTGATTGTTTTAAGATGTTATTTTGCTAACACTAATGCATATTTGGATGCACAAATTTTATGTTTAATGTGTTTTGCAGAAAGCCGATACTGGAGGTTCAGGAGCATCATCATCTAGACAGCCAGCTCCAGCTCCAGAACCAGAACCAGAAATGCAATATGAACCTGAACAACAACTACAACAGGAACCACAACATCAGCCTGAACAGCACGTACCTTATTATGATCCGCTACAGTTACCTAATGAATTCACAGTATTTCCCCCGCATCCGCCTGTAGAATACCCAACGATACCGGAACACACATTGCATCCTAATTTGAGATTCGACAGACGATGGAGAGATTACCCGGCATATCAAAGTAATAAATTTAGATTGGTAACAAAAGAAGTAGAGGTGCCGAGGGTAATTGATTGGAATCCTTTGGAAACGGTCCATCTAGCTGACTGTGTTAGACAGCAAATGATTCAAAGGTATGGCAGTTCTTCTTTTACAGATTGGGAACGTCTTTTCACCATTCGTAGACCTGTATATAAGGAATGGTGTGTTGAGTTGATAAGTACTATAGCGTTAAATGTAGATGTAGATAGGTTAGATGATAGAAGTTTTCTTAGATTTATCCTTGGCGGTAGGATGTACAGAATGTCCATGATGGGCATGGCCAGGGCATTACAGATTTACACTCTTAGTGAATTGCTACTACCCGATTGTATGAGTTTGATTTATCGTGGTGAAAGGGTAGATAGGAACTTTGACGCTGACGCCGTTTGGAGGCGTATGTCAAACTATAATGTTTTTACACTAGGAGGAAAACACTCCTACTTACATATTAACAAAGCCGAGCTTCGTGTGAATCATAGATTTTTGGCTAACTCGATTACACAGAGAGGTCACAATAAGGAGAAAATGACCTTACATGATTTATTTTACCTAAAGTGTATTCGGGATCCTAGAAGCTTTGTTAATATCCCTTACTGTGTTGGTTTTTATTTATCTAAAATGGTAGAAGGAATGCAGGAAGGGAGTATAATAGGAGGAGGTATTTTTGTTACTCTCATTGGAGAGTATTTAGGTGTTGATAGGAACCAAGGGGGTCCATTACAGCTTTGTAGAGAACATGATGAGACCATAGGATTGCGGGTTTATGTGGGTGCTAAGGTATTGAAGAGTAGACGCAACCAGGCACTTCCCTATGAAGGTAATCATTCACAGGTAGAAAGGGGTTCAGACGAAGAAATGGAGAAAGCGGAAGACATTAGGGATGTCATTCAAGATGCTATTCTTGACGTCCACGTTCGTATAGATGAGGAATCAATGACGAGCGCGGCCAGACATAGTATGTACGAGTAGTGGAACTCCGAGCGAGTATACGAGGATTATAGGCGATGCCAACACGATAGCTGGTTAGTTCATCAGCACCAAATCATGAGCCAGCTATCATATCAGGTACCAAATAATTACGTGCCTACTCGACCTGCTTATTTTCCGCCACACAGCCCTGACATCCGACCACCCTTTAACCGATATGACTATAACCAAGCCTATCAGAACACCTATAATCAACAATGGAACCCACCTGACGAGATGAACTAGAACCCATATCCAGACTGATTTAGTTCCATTTGGTTATTTTTATGATTTTTATGTTTTTATCTTTTTAATTATTCATGTTTAAACTTATGTTATTGGATATATTTATGTAATTTTTATCATTTTTATTATTATTGTGTACTAATATTTCACATTTAAGATTTGAAAGTGGGATATTAAGTCCTATTTCAAATTGTCATGCATGTTTATATTTGTATGTATGTATATTGTCGATTGTACAAAACAGGGTAAAACAGCGCATTTTCAAAGACTGGCATTAAGTTCAGCAAAAGCTACTAGTTTTGATGACAAGATGAAAAATAAATGTGATGTAACAACAAGACGGAATGAACAAATGATGTGCACCATTTATCATTCAACAAACAAACGCCAATATGTTTGGAAACTTTGGTAAAATTTAATCATTTTTCTGCGCTAATCACCCTCAATAATTTAAATTGTTACTGATTTCTTGCAAATGAGGGCATTGCAAGATCTTAAGTGTGGGAAGGGGTTAAATTCTTTCGGATTTTTAAAATTTTTATCTTAAACACTTGGTTACCATTAAAAATACTAGTAAAGCAGTAGTTGTATTAGAATCTAGTGCTCTCTGATAATAAAGAACAGCCCTAGTCTTATATACTAACTACCCAATTCTAGTAAATTTTTTCAAAATTTTCAATTAAATGAACTCAAAATCATGTTTATACATATTTATGAACGATAAAACTAGGTGTTAACACCGAAATTATTGTTACCTCGGAAAGGACATAAATTGAGAAACAAACCAAAATGTTAGAATTCATTTAAAATGGAATAGAGGACAATAAAAAGGCAAATAAAATAAAATAAAAGTCAAGTGTGAGAAAATTTACCAAGTTATTTTAAACATATGTCACATATTTCTGTAACAAATAATTGAAGATACTTTTGCTTTGAACTAAACTAAACAGTTTTACCCGATTTACTGTAAGAAAGATGGATCTACACGATGAATCAATTCCATCATTAAAAGAAAGTAAAGTCTTCCGAAAAAGAAACGCGCTTCTTGATTTAGGTCATGAAGTTGTCGTCCAGACCAGCTGTAGGTTGACAAAAAATCTAGAAAAGTCATCTCTAAAATCAGCATGAAATCCACGGACCTCAGCATCAAACAGGGTCACCAAGTGGTCAGACTTATTCTAACCATGAGAGGATCTGTCTTGTAAAATGGGAAGGACGCCGTGCAAATTAGCTGGATAAGACTAATGAATCAGATCCCCAGAAAGGATAATCTCCTTAAAAGATCAAAAATCAGCTTTTAAGACTAATATTACTCAATCCTAGAGATTGACCTTAAAGATTGAGAATTACAAACTCATGGAATTCAATGATATCTAAACTCGAGCTTGAACGAGAAAATATTTTGATCAAAATTACAAACCGATTTGTTTTCTAAAAACCCATTTTCAATGCGTTCATTACCATTGAACGTAAAATCCTAGGAATTCACCTAGAATTCATTAGGTCGCCTGAACCAAATCGGGTGTCAACCGTAAGAACGGTGGATGCATAGCATGGTCAAAGACAGGACCTTGTGCCAGACCAAAAAATTATAAGGGTGAGCTTTACTATTGCTCCTACAAAGGATAGTAATTGCGTCCGACACGTTATAGACCATAATTAAAAGCATGTCAGGGGACATTGCCTTAACAGTTGCTTGTTCAACGCTTTCCTTTACAACCGGATGGTAGTTTACCGAAAGGTAATATTCGGAACAAGTAAACTGGACGTGTTGCTTTCCTAATACAAGGTTAGCAAGTGGGTGACACAAAACCACAAGTTTTGAGCTAAAATTTTCAAATCTGAAACCCACCAAACCCACAAAAAGAATTTGCAAACACCGGTGAAGGGTTATTCAGGAAAACTTATCTAGGGTAAAAGCTAGATTTAATTTTCAAAAGATCAAATATTTTCATAAAGATCCAATTTCCTTAATGGATCTAAATTTTCATAAGTCATGTGGGACTGTAAACCACATCGTTACTACCATTGTTTATACCGCCGTAAAGAAATCACTGATGTACAAAGTGTGAAGAATAAAGAAGTGATTCTTGTATATTTCAAGACTATATTGCTTGAGGACAAGCAACGCTCAAGTGTGGGAATATTTGATAATGCTAAAAATAAACATATATTTCATAGCATTATTCCTCAAGAAAGACAAGCTTTTAGTTGCAATTGTTCTATTTACAAGTGATATTCGTTTAAATAATAAAAGGTGAAGACAAAAGACAGATTCGACGAATTGAAGACGCAAACGACCAAAAAGCTCAAAAGTACAAAATACAATCAAAGAGGTTCCAATTATTGATGAGAAACGTCTCAAAATTACAAGAATACAAGATTCAAAACGCAAAGTACAAGATATTAAATTGTACGCAAGGACGTTCGAAAATCCGGAACCGGGACCAGAGTCAACTATCAACGCTCGACGCAACGGACTAAAAATTACAAGTCAACTATGCACATGAATATAATATAATATATAATTAATTCTTAAAATTAATATATATATTATATTATATTTAAAAACCGTCGGCATAAGAAAACAAGCTCATGTGAGCTGTAAATAGAGGCCATGCGATCGCATGGCCTGGAGGAAGAAACTCCATGCGATCGCATGAGCATCTTTTCCAGCCCACATGCCTATAAAAATCAAGCTTTGGTGCACCATAAATCACATCTTTTTCCTTCTTCATTCATCAACGTATTATATATATATATATATTATAATTTTTTAATTTTAATTTTAATTCCAATAATAAGGGTATGTTAGCGCATATTGTAAGGGTGTAAGTCGAAATTCTGTCCGTGTAACGCTACGCTATTTTTAATCATTGTAAGTTATGTTCAACCTTTTTAATTTAATGTCTCGTAGCTAAGTTATTATTATGCTTATTTAAGCCGAAGTAATCATGATGTTGGGCTAAAAATACTAAAATTGGGTAATTGGGCTTTGTACCATAATTGGGGTTTGGACAAAAGAACAACACTTGTGGAAATTAGAGTATGGGCTATTAATGGGCTTGATATTTGTTTAACTAAATGATAGTTTGTTAATTTTAATATAAAGATTTACAATTGGACGTCCCTATAAATAACCATATATACTCGATCGGACACGATGGGCGGGGTATTTATATGTACGAATAATCGTTCATTTAACCGGACACGGGAATGGATTAATAGTCACTAGAATTATTAAAACAGGGGTGAAATTATGTACAAGGACACTTGGCATAATTGATAACAAAGTATTAAAACCTTGGGTTACACGCAGTCGATAACCTGGTGTAATTATTAAATAAAGTATTAAAATCTTGTTACAGTTTAAGTCCCCAATTAGTTGGAATATTTAACTTCGGGTATAAGGATAATTTGACGAGGATACTCGCACTTTATATTTATGACTGATGGACTGTTATGGACAAAAACCAGATGGACATATTAAATAATCCAGGACAAAGGACAATTAACCCATGGGTATAAAACTAAAATCAACGCGTCAAACATCATGATTACGGAAGTTTAAATAAGCATAATTCCTTTATTTCGTATTTAATTGCACTTTTAATTATTGCACTTTTATTTATTGTCATTGTATTTAATTGCACTTCTAATTATTGTAGTCTTTAATTATCGCAAGTTTATTTTATCGCACTTTTATTTATCGCAATTTCATTATCGTTATTTAATTTACGCTTTAAATTAAGTTGTATTTATTTTTAATATTTTACATTAGGTTTTAACTGCGACTAAAGTTTTAAAATCGACAAACCGGTCATTAAACGGTAAAAACCCCCCTTTATAATAATAATATTACTTATATATATATTTGTATTTTTATAAATTAAAACTAATATAGCGTTAAGCTTTGTTTAAAGATTTCCATGTGGAACGAACCGGACTTACTAAAAACTACACTACTGTACGATTAGGTACACTGCCTATAAGTGTTGTAGCAAGGTTTAAGTATATCCATTCTATAAATAAATAAATATCTTGTGTAAAATTGTATCATATTTAATAGTTTTTTTTAGTAAAAATAAAGCTATTTCATATACACCTCTACGCACATCAGTATAAGTCTTGTAACTTCAATTAGTAGAAGCATATGCTAGCTTAGTTATCTACTTCCTTAAAGGGACTTAGAAAGTTGATTGATCTTATTTGGAGATTAATACTTGTCCAAGGTGAAGACAAGTTGATCTAGGTTAGAGTTGATCTTTCAAAGGGATAGAAAGATTAAGCTTGTTGTCTACCAAAGAAGTTGAAGACTTGTAAATCGGATCTCCACCGGATTTGAAGAAAAGTGCTTAGTGAAGCAACAAATCTCGATTAGTGTAATCGGGGAGTGGATTAAGGTGGATTAGTTAACATCCACCCAAACCACTATAAATCCTTGTGTCTATGTTCTTTACATTACTTCATTTATCATTTTGAACATATACACTACACACATCAAGTTTGAGTTGAGTAGGTTGATCAAAGTTGAATCGAATTTGGTGATCAATTGAAAAAGTGTTAAAAACGTATTAAGTAACTATTCACCCCCCCTAGTTACTTGCAGAACTCTTTTAAGTGCCTACCTATATTTTAAACCCAATCATTAAAGTATCAAGACACATCACGTCTCTCGGATATAGAAAACCATGTATTCTATTATGCTTAAGAAAGTTTAGACCATTGTGAAATGTTAATACGTCACCCAACCGAGTCGCTCAATTGGATGAGCCGTCTGAACGTGTATGCCTGTAGTCAGACTGCACGGGCGTCGAGGGTAAGGGACGTTGCTGTCTATTCAGAATCTTCAATCCTATCGTATTACCCAGTGACATGTCTTATGACATGGGCGTTTAGGACTAGTGTAGTAAATACAAGATCACTGCCTATCCATAAGCCAGTATTCCATAATCCCGGCAAAGTAACTGACGAAATCATAGCATGCACTTGTTTTAGCCTTATCTGAATTACGAATTTTATCGTATTTACTTTACTTTATCGTATTTACTGACGACTTGCGACCTAACGACACCGCATAAACAAAACCTTCCGTTTCGGCCATATCATAGACGAAAACAAGACAGAATTGTTGCACCTATTTCATAACGACGTATGGGAGATGTAAAAAAAATAAATAAATAAAAAAAATCAGCCAAGGAAAACAACAGCCGAATTCAGTTGTATCTTTTAAATTTAGGCCGGTGGAAAACTAATATGGTCCCTTACGGTTCCGGAAGTAGTCCCAATCAGGAGCGTCTATTTAGGACTTCTAATAATTGTAATTTTCTATTTTTAAGATTTTTAATAAGTTTTAATTATATTAAAACTTTTTTGTTATTGTAAATTTTATTTTTAAAACTTTTAATAATTTGTAATCGTTTTATTAACTTGAATTAAAGTGTGTTTTATTAATTTAAATATTTCATATACGTGTTTTCTTCGTAAAAATCTTTGTTGTAGGCTCCACAGACGACTCCTTTCACAAGCCGCTGCTTATCTCTGTTTCCCCTTCAAGCCCGTTAACGACATCGATGACCCCCACATAAGGAGTGGTCTTACATGTACACGGGTAAGTGAGGTCAATTGACCCCACTCATTCACACCACAAAGGGCATTGCATATATTCATTCCTTTAGTCTTTAAACTAGTTATTGAACCCTCGCTTCGCGCCGGGGGTTCGATTTTTAATATATTTTATTGCGTTTAGTAAAATTATTTTGTGACTAACGATGATGTCGTTGAAGCGCAACTCGATTCGAACTAAAAGGTATAACCCGTGAGAGATTTAAATGTTATTTTAAATTAACAATATATGTGCATCTCCGCGTTTCGCTATGAAATTGTCGACTTTTAAAAATTTAACGCAAAATCAACGTGTATGAAAAGTACCCCAAATATTTAGCGTTTTTTAAAAAGCGTCCGTTTTGCGTATAGCTAGTGACATTGTGTTCCTAAAATTATTTCGAGTTTAACGATGGTGTCGGAAAAATTTAACTCGTTGCGAGCGAGAAGATATGACCCGTTGAATATTTGGGTGGAGTTTATTTAAGATTTTTATGAAAATAGTTATTTGACACTTTACCCCCTGTTTGGGGGTCGATTTGAATTTTTCAAAAAAGTGTGGGGGCCTTTGTTGGTAAAATGAAATTTAGTTAAAATTAAAAAAAAAAATATGAAAAGTCGAAAATGCCCCTGGAACTATTCATAACTTTTGTCTAGTAGTTAATATGTAAATTATTGTTCAGTATTTTATTTTAGGGTATTTCAAATTAATTGTCTACTTTTATAAATAGAAAAAAATAAGAAGTTTAAGTTCTATTATGCCTTTAATTTATGTGAATATGATTACAAGAGAAAGAAAATGTCATGATAAACTAGAAGGTAAATAAAAAGTACAATATTTTTATAATATTTTTTTAAACTGTGTGTTTTTTATTTGAGAACAATTAATATTTGACGAAAGGAATATATCTAAATAATATACTCCGTATGTATTAGTATGTGAAAATGTGATCTGGTCGGATAATCTAGTCCTGTGTATTCGTTAATACACATACATGTAGGTGGGCTTTACAAAATTTGGTTCATATAGTCTTCTGTATTCATTAGGGGCGAGTGTAAAGCTTGAAGGGTGGGGTCCTATGACCTCATTAGTGTGAAATTTTTTTATACCATGTACTCTTCAAATTATATAGGATACTATTAAAATCTACTATAGGATCCCATATATTTTTAAAATTTATGAGTTTTGGAAGTAAACAACCATTAAAGTGACCTTTAAATATAAGTAGTTCAAAAAAAAAAAAAAAAAAACGGATCACATAGGGTTTTCATCCTGAATTCGCCACTGTATACACATACATGTAAGTGGCTTGACAAAATTTGGTCCATTATATGAACAAAAATTTGTATGTGGGCTCGACAAAATAAAAACGGGAGAAATGTAATTTAGTCTATTATGTTTATACTAGTGAAATACGGATTTATTTAATTGAAACAATTTAATGACATGTTTTAGGTATTAAGTGAATGTAAATGCTAAAATCATTTATTTTAATGACCCGTTTGACTAACAAACTTGTCGTTGTTTTTACAAATATATAGAGACATGTATTTTCTCATACATATGTAACGTAAACAATTTCGTAAAAAGAATCCATATTTAAATATTAATAATATAATAATTATAATTATTATATTAAAAGTAAATAATAATAATAATAATAATAATAATAAAGTTCGTTCAACGTTGAGTATTTATATTTTTAATAATAATAATAATTATCTATAAGTTCTATTAAATTCCTAAAATGATGATGTAATAATTACTCTTTTTTCTTCTATAAAAAAATTAAAAAGAAAAAATTGTGAAGACATGTAGATTATGTCATAAATAGAATAATTTTTACAATTAAATTAAATCTAATATATATTAAATTAAATATTTTTCAACAAACAACTAATTTTTGCACGCCATCTCTATCTCTTCATTAGGGTTTATTTATATCAAAAAAACACGCCACTGTACTTCTTTCTCAAGATTGTATTATAAATATTTTACAAAACACCCCATGAACACATGTACAAACTTTGAAATATATTATACAACCTTTATATAATAATTGTAGTTCATTTATTCTTACCAAGTTAAGTATATGAATATGTTTGTAAAAACAACGATAAGTTTCGTAGTCGTAATCTGTGGTTCAACGGGTCATTAAACTAAATGAATTTATCATTTACGTTCACTTAAAACCTAAAACATATAATTAAACTGTTTCGTTTAAACAAACTCGTGGTTCCACGTGTCATTTCACTAGTTAGTAATAATAAATGTCTTTTAAATTTTTTTAGAAAATTAAAATTACAATTTAGAAGAGATTAGTATTTCCTTTTATAAAAGATTTTGTATTATTTTTTTAATTAAATTAATATAAATATATAATATAACTATGACATCATCATTATAAAAATTAAAGAGTATTTAGCTTAATGATGACATCATCATTTTAGAGCTTTATATGACTATATTGATACTTATTACGGTTTTCAATTAAATTTTTATTTTATAACTCGATGTATAACATTACTATTTTATGACCTTAATCGTTTAAAATTCTAGCATCACCACTGCACCAAGCTCCCAATGGGCGGGACTTATACAAGCATCATCCAACTTATATTTACACGTTTACTAAATCCATAAAATAATGAACAGCAGCTCCATAGGTTCTTCACTCATTTGTAACATAAGCTTTTACACATGTATCATCAAAAAACTACTACTACAAAAGTCAACCTTTGGTAAATCAAAGGGTCACAATTGTAACTTTTTAGGAGTGTAAAAAATAAATTCAGGAGGCAAAATGTAACTCTTATTTTTAATACAAAATTCAAAAATTAAAATTCACTTAATTTTTTAACGACATTTATTTTTCCCCAGCGCAAGTTAGGTTTCACCTTCATAACAGTTAAACTCGTAATAATTTTACAAATTAAACACAACAAATTATATTCAAAACGGAGCTTCCACACACTACCAACGAAGCTTTGTATTTTAGTAATAAACATGAAAGTGAATTACATTTACATTTTAGGTCCCTATGTGATTTATAAACATACAAATATAATTAGCATAATATTAAATATACATGGCTACCTCCCGAAAATGATGAAAATTTTTTTGTTGAAAGGCAACAAATATTATTATTATTTCACATATACGTAGGTTACAAGGGGAAGAAACCCCGATACACTAGGACACAACAATTAGGAGCATTCAATTGGGTGCAAAGGTTGCATCCAAACAATTGCATTCTATTGAAGATGCACAATAATACGCACTAGATCTCGATTACAAGGTTACGCAATATGTTTTTACGGATTATGCAACCAATCAAGCCATTCGATTTTCATTGACGGGCAACGTTTCACGATCCACTCATAACTTTTAACTTGAATCTCGTTTAATGCGACCGGTGGACTCCATTGAAAACCATTTGGTTTCGATTTTTCAAATAAAATATCCGGTAGTCCATTCAATCGCTTCCAAATTTTCACGCCAACCGTGGTAGAAGGAACTGAAAATTTACCACAAAAAAGCATCAATAGCCTACAGTGGACTTTCGCTAAAATTCCACCATCTATAAACCTTTTCCCAAATTTCAAACACATTTTTGCAAAGTAGTATCGATTGCTCGACCGATTCAATATCATTATCACAAATTGTGCAACGAACGGAGTGCATATCAATACCCTTTTGTCAAGTTCCGAAAAAACAGGCAATCTTCTCCGCCTAGTCAGCCACACAAATACTTCCACTTTTTTTGGAACCAAATTACTTCTCATAGTTTCGACTGTTAAATTACTTGCACCCACCAATTTTGTTGTGAATAAATCCGAGAGAAATTTTTGCTGCGAATTGCCCGTTGTTGCTTAATGTCCAGCGCCAAGAATCACGTTTCCCTGGAACCATTACATGCGAAAATAACAGCCCCTGTAATTCTTCAAATTACAATTGCGTTCTGCATGTTAACCTTCTGATCTAACACAACCCGCACACTTTGATCCAACACCCTTGTATGCTGAAATTACTATTAACTTTTCTAAAGTTAAACTTCAGGGTTGAACTGAGAAATTAATTTAAGACAGTCAATTTGGGTTTTTACTCACGTCAATTAATTTTCTTTTTTCATCTATTTTTCCCTTCTTTATGGCAATCGAATTTAGCAAATGTCCTTGTCGCGAAGCGAAGGCTCCTCAACTAGTATAATTCAAATGTTCAAACACCAAACATGAAACATCTTATCATAGCGATAGAGGGTTTCAATTCAAATGAGGTCATTTTCATTGTGATATGATAAGTGGTCCGCTATACTCCTCATATTTTCCTTCGACCCATCTTGGTTAATTGAATATTTTCTTTTAAATATTCGCACGTAGGATAGAATTCTTGCAGAAAGTAGAATGTTTATGATTGTGCCTCTTCTTGCTCCTTACTTTGTTTCTCCATCTCCAAATAGGCTAGAGTAATACTTCTCCTGTTCCGTATATAGCCATGTTTTGACTTTGCATTTCTTTTTTTTCCTAACTTTAACTTTAAATATTTTTATTTATATTCATATTAAATATTATTCGATAAAAATATTACAATGGATTGATTTTTGAATATATGTTTACATGTATAACTTAACAAGTATTATATAATACAAAAATAATAATTTAAAGTCAAAACTGAAATAAAAGACATCTAAAGTCAAAAAATAACTATTAATATGGGACTGATGGAGTACTACATATCTACATATCTAGATGACAAACATAGTTTATTCATCAATTCCGAACCAACAAATTATTTATTTATCTATTTATTTTTTTATGGTGAAAAAACGATAACATTAATAAACGGATCCTGAGATCGATTCGTACAACCGATACAATAGAGTCCAAACCGAGCCCTAGCTAAAAACTAAAATTCCTAATCAAATGGCTCACCGAGAGGGTATTATACCGACAATACTACACAAATGTACTAAACAAACAGAACGGCATTGACGGTCAGGAGAATGCCGACCGTCACTGCAAAGAATACAGTCGAAAACCAGCAACCACGATGAAAGCCAGCCGTCGAAGAGAAGTCCAAACCACAAAATACCAACTCTATCCTCGGATCTAAACCAGATCTCTAACAGGGAGATCGTTGCCTGGTTTAGACTCAATGACATCCTCGAAAAGGAATGGACATAGCAAACAAAACCACGGCAACCCAAATCTCGACCCGTCAAAGACCCGTCGACCACCAACACCCCTATTTCCCACCGTCCTCCAACAGCCACCGAAGACCACTCCAACAGGGAGAAAAGCAGCTCAACCAGCGAAAAACAATCGTACGACAGAACTACCGTTGGTCACCACCAAAAGGGTGGTGAACCACTGTGTCTCACCATACAAAAATCCCCCCACTGCCGTCAAACAAGCCACCGTTAAAGGACCACCAACTGGGTGGCAACCAACCACCGCAACTCGAGAACCACATTCATAGAAAAAACAGCTTCGTCGGTCACCAACAACAGGGTGATGAGCCGCCAAACGCCACCAGAACAGGAGAAAAATGGGCAGGAGAGAAGGTAAGAGAGCCAAACCAAAGAGACCACCCCAAACCGCCACAAAACGGCTGGAGGACACCACCAACAGGGTGGTGGACCACCACCCGCCGTCGATTGGAAAATCCGTCAAGATCCGTCACCGCCGGAGATAAAGCGACGGAAACTGAAGAAGCACCCAAATAAACCGACCTACAACACCACGAGAACGATGGTGTTAAATGACCGAACCTGTAAAGAAGAACCTCCAGCCACCACGACCACACGGCTGTCGCCGTAAAGTTCAAACAAAAGGAGAAAAATTGGACTACCGGCGAGATGCTTGTGGCCGGAGAAGGGAGACGTCAACAACTACAAAACGGAGAAGAAAGGTAGTAAAGGTGGTGGCGGGGGTTGAAAAGGTGAAGAGATTTAGGGTTTGGACGTGAGGAAAGGATCAAAGGAAGTTATTTGAGGAGCCTTGATAGTTGAACGAAGAAATTGGAAGTTAATTAGTGTTGGTTAAATGAGGAGATATGGTGATATTCGTCGTACTAACCGTATTTATGACCCCATTGGGAATTGGGTTTAGATATTTCGCCAATCATAAAAATCTCTCCATAAGGGGGTAACAAATTTAATATGAGGTAAAAGGGTGGTCACGACATTCGGGTACACTTTGACAAAACGAGCATAAGTCAGATTCGTGAGAAATCTCACTATCATATAGATTATACCGAGTTTGCAACATATCTAGACATAACTACCATATAAAATGTTTACGTTTTTAGCGACCCATGGGCACCACGTAGGAGAAGCCAAAGCAATGCTAGAACTGTGGGTTTGCATTGTTAATCAGCAATGAAAGGGACTTAACCATAAATGTACCTTTGTTTTTCAAGATCCAGTGCCATAAATTCCAATATGAGGACAAGTCCAACCATAGTTCGAGAGGGAATGTTAGCTCTCTTAATACATTTTCGATTCTTCCCCAAACCAATGATTTCAAACTTCAACTATATGTCATTTTTGCAACACCTTAGGCAGACTCTATCTTCACCCAGAGCATCTTTGTATAGTACTAACGCATATAGACTAAGAACCCAAGAAGCCAGACTAAGTCTATATTTAGGATCCAAACATCCTTTTTTAAATACGGTTGAATTTCCCCTTCAAACATCCTTCATTTTGTCCATCGCTACACCACACATCTGAATATTTTCCAAACATGAGAGAAAACTGATAATTCGTAAAAAGTCATGTTATAACGTATGTTATTGTGCCACTTTTAGCCCCAATAAAGAAACTGTGCTAAAAACGATACGTATTCTTAATAATTTGTCAAATTGGGTAAAATAAAGATTATGCTTCAAGAATCACTAATAATGTGTAAATTGAGTTGGTTGAGAGTAATTTTATGCTAAGAGTGAGTAGTTATCATTAATGTACAGGTTTATTGTATTTTTTAAATATAACTTTTAAGACTACGTTTGTTAAATTATTTCTATTTAAAATTTAGGGCAAATGACCCAAAAGGGTAACGTAAGTGTCCCAAATTTCCAATCAATGTAATATAACTTTTTTTATGCTCTAAAAGGATCATATGTTTCAATTCATTCTCAAAAAGAATTATTATTTAAAAAGTGTGAAATTAAGATAATATTGTCAACTTATTAACGAAAGTTAATCAAATTTTGTTAAGTGCTTAAATTTTGTTACACAGTTAATTTACACGATTGGTACCTGAAATAAAAAAGATAAAAAGGTAAAAAAACTTTCATGCTTTTCTTTATATATATATATATATATATATAGTGGTAGGATCAAGAGGGAAGTAACCATTCGGGGGGAAGCGGGGGGAAGCAAAAACTTTTTTTTTCGTTTTTTGAAAAAACTTTGCTCACGAACATTATAGATGAGATGAAAATATGAACATTTAGTAGAGACACTTTGTGATATATGTTTTTATTTTGGCGGAAAAACGCTCGAAGAAGTAATATATAACAATTATCGTGTTTTTCGAGCATATTTTGATGTTTTAGCTATTTGGGTTTAGATATTAGGGTTTAGATATTAGGGTTTAGAAATTTAGGGTTTAGGGTTTAGATTTAGGGTTTAGATTTAGGATTTAGATTGAGTTTTTAACACGAACGGTTTAGGGTTTAGGGTTTAGGGTTTGGTGTTTTGGGTTTATGGAATAAACCCAAAACACCAAACCCTAAACCCTAAACCCTAAACTCTAAATCGGGCTAAATTTTACTTCACAAAACATGGAAAAAAAACGTTCATATTCTTCACGAACAATATTATCTTGAATGTTATTTTTGTCGATCGTTTTCCCGCCTAAATAATAACATTCATCACGAAGTGTCTCTTCTAAATGTTCATATTTTCGTGTGATCTTGATGCCGGAAAAAAAAATTTCAAAAAAAACGAATTTTTTTTTTGCTTCCCTCCGCTCCCCCCGATTGGTTACTTCCCCATTGATCCTGCCCCTATATATATATATATATATATATATATATATATATATATATATATATATATATATATATATATATATAAGAGATATAGAGAGAAATAAAGGTGAGAGAAACCCATAGAACTCCAGATTGATCTTCAATCTGCACACATATTCACCTTCAATCCGCGCACAGATTAAAAAAATGTTTTTTTTTACAATCTGCTCGCAGTCTGAAAAAAAAATTAATTCTAGAAAAAAAAAAGATCGAAAATAATGTAGGGAAAAAATATTTTTCAAAAATTTAATTTTTTTCTAAAAAAATTCCACATCATCGCATACTGACTGTCACGTCAGCACAGACTGACATGTGTCAGTTGTGTGGCACAGACTGAGCCATGTGTCAGTTGTGTGGCACAAATTGAGCCACGTGTCAGGCTACGCTGACGTGGCATTCAGTCTGGCGCTGATGTGGAATTTGAAAAAAAGAAAAAATTAAAAGCAAATTTTTTTTCAAAAAAAAAAAAAAATTCCATTTTTTTTTTTTTTTTGAAATTTTTCTTCAAAGAATACATTTATATAATATGTGCATGTACATTAAATATGTGATAAATGTTATGATATTTTTTAACGAAGATATTATAAGAAAAGGTTTTGCTAATGTATGTCATGGTGACATACGTTAAGGTGTATTAAATGAACCAAAAGTTTACTTATTTATTATTATTTGTATTTAATATTCATTAATTCAATCTGATAATTTCTATTTTTATGTATGCATTTATTACAAATTCCAATATTTATAGAAATTATGAGTTTATTCAATGAACCTTAACATATGCTACCATGGCATACGTTAGCAAAACCCTATATTAAAATTAAATATGGATACGGAGTAACAATTTAACTTTTATAAAACAGTGCTTAACAAAATAATTTTAACTTCATATATACTACTTATTTGAAATATTAATAATTAAACTAGACTTGGGAATCTATTTAGTTATGTTTGATAGACTAATTTTTCAAGCTCAAAGTTGCTGCAATATATCCAATGTTTTCAATCTAAATATATTCTATGATTCAATTTATTTTGGCCTCCACGTAAAATTGGTTTAAGATCCGCCACTGTTTGAGACAATACAAACAAACTCAGTAAATGTAAAATGATTTACTCTTTAAAGCTATAAATAAATCATTCAATTAATTAAGAAGCAATTGAAACAAACAAACAAATTAGCTTGTGAGGAAAATGAAGAGTCAAAAATGTTGGTTATACGGGGATGCATGTAATGTATAAAATCAACGTGGGAAAAGAAACAACGAACCCTGAAATTTGGGAATTACTAGTATATTTTTCCTTACTGATTACAAGTTCCCATTTTTGCCTAACCATCCACTTTCCGTTTTTTCACAATTATTCCTTCTCAATTTTGTTCAATCTTTCCCTAAACCAAAGGTAAGTATTGTAATTTGATAATTATCTCATTTTTTTAATTGTCATCATTTTTTGTGAATGAATTTATTAAAAATCTCTTCATGTGGTTGAATTTCAGGATACCAATTTATCTCAAGTGAACATTGAAATTGTTGTATGCAATTTTGGTTTACATGCATAATGCCTAATACCAAAAATCATAACAACATTGATTCGAAAAACAACGTGTGTGAGTTGAGAATCAATCATGGTGATTCCAAAAACAATAATTCTGCTGATTTGGTAATGAACCGAGCCGAATCGAAAAAAAATAAGTTTGAATTGAAGAATAGCCATTCTGATTTGAAATATAATCCTGATCATTCTAAAACTAATGCTGATGTTTCTCTCCAGGTATCAATTATCACCAATACTCAGCTTTAACAGAATACTTGTTTTTTGCAATACATTATATAATATTTTATATTATATTATAACAAGTTATTTTTATACATAAATTATTTATAGGGAGATGGTGGTGATCATATGTCACATTCTTCACAATCTCTTGAGAGACAATATTCTCATAATGGCAACAAGGTAAATTACTTGTTCATGTCACGATAAAAATCTATGGTATTGTTAATTTTCTTAAAGATGTATCATGCTCTAATGTTTATTTGATTTTAAATACTTGTATATGTTAAGGCTTATTTGTTATTGCAGTCTATCATGTTCTTATTTAACCATTTGAGAATTTTTGACTTTTATGATACCTTTTTAGGCTATTTGCCGTTATTTTTTCCTCGGTCTAGATTCTGCATCTTAGTCATTATAGCTTGTAAAATGAAAAAAAATCAGAGCTTTATATATTCGAGGTTTGCAGGTTTACAAGAGCGGTCCACTTTTCTTGTCATCAAAAGGTATGCTATATTTGTCACTCATTACATATACGCTTGGAAAATAATATGCAAGTGTTGTACTTTTCTTTTATAATTGAAATTGTTCAAAAAAAGAGATTTTTATTATTATTAATTTTTTTTTTTTGCCATCTGCTTCTCTTTAGTCTCTATTTGACACATCTTAAATGCAGGGATCGGGTGGACTTCTTGGAAGAAAAGATGGTTTATTTTGACAGAAACCTCATTGGTCTTTTTTCGAAGTGATCCTGTAATTTACCTTTACTGTATATACTCAACAGTTTAGCTATGTATATACTATATAGTATTTTTTTTTTTTTAATATGTATGTATGATGTATGATGTATGATGTATGATGTATGATTTAGAAGCTTTGGTATGTTGATATTCAGAATGCAGCACCTCAGAAGGGCGGTGAGGCGAATTTGACCCTTGGTGGCATAGACCTCAACAGTTCAGGCAGGTTGGTTTGCCTTAAAATGAAACCATCTACATAACTTTAGCATTTATATATATATATATTTTTTTTTGTTAAATAGTTAGTAAAATAAAAAGATTTTGTAAGTTTTCAGTGTACTAATGACCTCTTTTTCTATGTTTCAGTGTTGTTGTGAAAGCGGATAAAAAACTCTTAACCGTCCTATTTCCTGATGGTCGTGATGGAAGAGCTTTTACTCTCAAAGTATTTTTTTTTTTAAAATGATATTTTGATAACCGATTGATTATTGATTAGTGATTTTCTATTTACCTTATTTAGTTGGTTTTTTGTTGTCTGCAGGCTGAGACATCAGAGGATTTATTCGAGTGGAAGGATGCATTAGAAACAGCTTTGTCGAATGCACCAAGTGCAGGGTCAAACGGTCAATCAAAACACGACAAGGATGATGCTGCTGCTATTGATGGTTCTCAAGAACAATGTACACATCCATTTATTAGATTTCCACTTTTGGATAATACAAAATACCTAACTTATGTTTACACGAAGTTATGTAACTTTTTGAATTTTTTTTTTTTTTTTTTTTTTTTTTGTCTTTTACTCGACAGCAAAAGACCAATCACCGAAAAAATCAACGGTACTTGGTCGACCGATATTACTGGCATTAGAAGATATAGATGGCACTCAATCTTTTTTAGAGAAAGCCCTTTGTTATGTAGAAGACTTTGGTGAGATTCCGACTTTTTTTTACATGTAGAATATCAATTTAAAGATTGATTTTTTTCTCCAATGTTTTGTTGCGGTCGAGTAACGTAAATGTTGCAGGTATCAATGTAGAAGGAATTTTGCGGCAGGCTGCAGATGTTGATGATGTTGAGCGCCGCATTAAAGAATACGAACAGGGTAAATGCAAACCACAAGTTTCATTCTATTCAACAAAAAAGATGTTTTAGTTTTATTAATTTCTACAATCCGTATATGTATATTGTTTTAACGGAAGCCCGTTCCATACGAAACTTAAGTAGAAGTTGAACATTCTATTGTTACAGGAAAGACAGAATTTTCTGAAGATGAGGATGGGCATGTTATAGGAGACTGTATCAAGGTTATTTTTTAATTATTATAAATATGTAAAATGTATATGCATATATATTTATATTTTGAAATGTGAGTGATGTTTATTACCATACTCTTTCAGTATGTTCTACGCGAGATGCCATCACCCCCGGTTCCAGCGTCTTGCTGTTCTGCTTTACTAGAAGCATATCGTAAGTTTTTAATAGAAGTGACTACAATACAAAATGTCTTACGAGAATCTATATGGACATGTACTTGAATGACAACACCTACACATTTTGTGATCATGATTAGGATCGGATCGGGCCACAAAAGTTGGTGCAATGCGTGCCGCAATTTGTGACACGTTTCCAGAACCAAATCGCCGTTTATTGCAAAGGTAGTTGATAACACCATTGTTATAGCTCTACTCGATTTTTATTTTTTATTTTTTTTATGCTAATCAAGAATTAACTAAGAAATATTCTGTTAAGTAGCTTAATTTTTTATACCCATTTTGTAATTTATATGAAACGTGTGCAGGATATTGATAATGATGGAAGCTGTTGCTGAGAACAAAGCGGTGAACCGAATGAGTGTTTCGGCTGTTGCAGCTTGCATGTCCCCACTGCTTTTACGACCCCTTTTGGCTGGTGAAGTTGAGTTAGGACAGGGACCGGATATGGGCGGTGACGGGTCTGTTCAGCTTCTACAGGCGGCTGCAGCCGCTAATCATGCTCAAGCAATTGTCATCACCTTAATAGAGGAATATGATAAAATATTCGGGGTACGTACATTCTAAAGATCTCATTTTTTTTTTTTAAGTAAGGCATGTTTTGGATGCTGACATGAAATAAAGGTAAGATTTTTTAAACTAGAAAGTAAAGTTCTTGAAGTTTCTTAAATATATGTTATGAGTATGTAATGAAATAGGGCATTTACTAGTAAAAGCTGATGTTGGTTGGGTTGGCTGACAAACACTTTTTTTTTTTTTTTTTTTTTTTTTTTGAACAACAAAATTTATTCAAAAACTAGAGAGAAGCTATAACAGAATTACAAAAATAAATAAATAAATATTCAGTATCAAACTTCATAAATAAATTGACACTTTGTTGTCAATTTTTTTTTTATTGAAAAACTTCATAAAAAGTTAATGGGTCAATCTTGATTACATAAAAAATAGAAATTTAGTTCAAACTTCATAAAAAGTTAATGGGTCAATCTTGAAATAAATTGACACTTTGTTGTAATTCTGAAATAAATTGACACTTTGTTATTTAATTAATAATTGGATTTAGACATTAGATGCATTCAAAATAAACTTACTACTTTTGCCATTATTTATTTGCCTGTTAATTCAAATGGACCCATGCACAAGTGAACGGGTCAAACTTACCACTTGTACTGTGGAAATGGATTATGACAAAAAGGTATTTGCAGGAAGAAGACATGTTAAGTGATTTATACTCGGACTCGGATGATTACGGAAGTGAGAGTGAAGAGCTTAGTGATGAGTATTATGAAGACAATGAGTCCAATAAAGACGACGAAAATAACTCCGAGGATTCATCTTCATATGAAGATTCAGATCATGGATCAAGTAGTTATAGTGAAAGCGGAGATGATCATCACAGCAAGGTTGTCGGCCTTGAAAAATGTCGATAACGTTTTATTAATTTGTTCTTGTATTTACTAACTGTGTTTTAAATGCAGGGTTCTTTGAGTTCAAATTCCAATTCTAACAAAGATAGTAATGACAATCGAAAAAACACTACTAGACGAAGTATTGTAAGTCTTCAATTCTTTTTTATGGAAATCTTCTTTGGGTTTTTAATATTTTTATCATATGTTTAAAGCTTTATTTTAATTTGAATGCAGGTAAAGAAGGGATCACCATTTGAAGACGTTGAATTAGTAGTCGAACAACAGTAAGAAACTTAAGAATTTTTTTGCTTAACAGGTTAACAGTAATGTTTTCTGATTTTTGTTTCTGTTTAGGGCTGAAATTTTGAGGCTTGAGGCTAATAAAATTAAACTTAAAGAGAGAATTGAAGCAGAGGTAGTGAATTATTTTCTTCTTTTTCTTTATGTGAAGTAAAATATAATTTTCCTTTTTTTCTGTTTAAAAGGCAAACTCACACACCCAAAAAATTTTATTTTCCATCGGATTTACTTTTACTACAGGCCAGAAGAAACGAAATTCTGAAAGAAGATTTGGTCAGCAAGAAGAAAACTTTAGAGAAGCGACGTGTGGCTCTTTTGGAAGAGGTACGTAATCAATAGTTTTCTTCTAACATTTTTGTTTATGTGACTATATGTTATATTTGAGCGTTGGTATTTAGTAACACAAAACCTTACATGTATTTGTAGGTGTCAAGATTAGAAGAAGCACTGCAGAAGGTTCCGTCATCAACCTCTACCGATGAAAAAGTATGATATTTTAATACTCATTGTTCGATAGTTTTAAGTAGGCATTTGATCTTTAACTTCAAGATGTTTTAAAGACAAATGAAGAGCAAGATGATAAAGACCAATCAGAGAGCAAAGACCATGAATTACCGCATAATCAACTTGGTGAGCAGAATACCGATGACCCCGTATTGCAACACAAAGAGAAGGAACATGAATCGAGTACATCTTCACATAGGAGCAAGGTAACAAACTAACAACATAACTGCAACATTTTGGATCACTTTTAGTAGTTATGCGTATTTCAAAGAAGAATGTTGTGTCTTTTTCTTTTTTAATAGGACACGCACTCCGGCAAAGAACAAGGTGATAAACATCATGTTCATTCACTTCCTACCAAGCATCATGAACGGGGCATGAGCAAGTCTAGCTCTAGAAGGCACCATTCAAAGAACGAGGTAAATACATTCATAAGAGGTATCAAGTTCAAACCACACACTAGTAGCAGATCGAGGGGTAGCTAGGAAATGGATCATAATGGGATGACTCAGTTAGGCTGTGTATATATGAGTAAAAAGTACTCGGCCTTTTCAAGTAAACTGAATAGAGACACCTTATTTATTTTGTGATTTGGGTAACCATTTTTTTAAGCAAGGAACAACTATCGCGATTTTAAAAGTATTTATTTAAGGTAACCTACCCCATCAACGGATGATGTGCTAACTGGCTTGTTGAATATTGGTTCAGGTAAATGCATTGTTCTTTGTTTAAGCAACTAATGTTAGGAAGTTTGTGTTTATATGATCTTGGCAGACAGCTAACACGACATCGGCGCTTTCAAGAATAACTAATAGACTTAACTTTTTGAAAGAACGGCGCAACCAAATAGCAGACGAGCTTCAGGACAACGATAAAGATCATAGAAGTCATAAACATAGAGGCAGCAAAAAATGGTCAGATGCTACTCAACCACCAGACGAGTCCCACTCTCAATCATCTGATAAAGGAAAAGGGCCTGAAACCCGACGGGACTTGTCTATGGACAAGGGAAGATCTGAAGATCAATCTACGAATCAGGGTCAAGGAAGAACCGTCACATGATGATGGCTGCTTATTTTAAACATTTTTTTGGTTGTGTGGATGGGTTTTGTTAGCAAGTTTCTTGAACCACCATGGTTTAACGCAATGGAGATGTTTTAGTGATGAAAACAATGGTTGGATGATCTTATTTTGAAGATGAAATAAACATGAAATCTGGTTATGTTTTGATGACAGTTTTTCTAAGTGTTTAGTTACTTGAATGTTTGATTGTTTTGTTAGCAAGCATGTGTCCAATACTCCAATTTTTTAAACGAATGAAAGGATAAAGATCTTCGGTCAGGCGATCTAGGGAAAGGAATATTTTTTACTAGTGTACTCGACCTATCTAGTTATACACACTATTGTAAAAACGGCTGAGACGGCTGTCGCAACGGATTTACTTGTGTACCATTACAACGAATCTAAAACGGGGAAAATATGGTCAATAAGAAACGTTCAACATTAAAAAACAGTTAACAACAGTAAAAAAGGGTCAAAAACTTTAAAAAACAGTCAAGACGGATTTTGATCACGTTGACTTTTAATATATGTTTTAAGCATAAACTTTATTTTTTAATTAAATGCAAATATTTTAAATTAAACATAGATATTTTCCTTTAATTTTACATATTTAATATTTATGTTTGAAATATATATAAAAAGTCAATGTCGGTCAACATTTGTCTCGACCCACCGTTGCGACGCTCCAAGATCCTAACCGTCTCGACCCCATCTCGCGTCTTTTACAACCTTGGTTATACCATGATCGATTCCGACCTTGTTTTGCTTACCAACTCACCCCCTACCCCAAGATATGTACTTTCATTAAGGTATGAACGTGATGCTATTTGAAAGGATCTACTAGACTATTATGAAGGCATGTTATGTTTAAGTTTATGTAGGTAGTAAAATAACATACTAATAAAGTATTTAAATTTCCATTTCCATTTCCATTTCCATCTCCATCATGTACGGCTGAAACAACTTTAGGTACAACTAATATGTGTTTGATTCGCACATCTTTCAAAAAGTATTTAAATTACCATCGACAACTAATACCGCTAGCCACCACCGTCGGAAACCACCGTATGCCACCACCATCTTGTCCAGCTGAATACTGGATGAAAATGCCTATGCAGGCATATTGATAGTCAATAATTTTGGTGTAATCGTTCGCTTTTTAAACATGTCGAAAAGTTAGAGTTATTCTATGTTTTGGGAGGATTCAGAAGAGTTTCAATATATAAGAGCTCTCTACATTGCCCTAGTAAATGGTGAGAATCATTATGTCATAGTGAAATTACAAGGAGATTACCCAATGCCTCCGATTACACTTTAGTGGCATGATCCCTACATTACCGTGATGTAAAAGAGTTTATAAGGAGCGCTTATAAGAATTTACCCGATTTAACCATCGTAAAAGTGATTTTATCGATATCATTGATTAATTGTTTTAGTGTTAGTACATGTACTATGTTTCATTTATCACTACCATTTAACCTTTTTAATATTCTTAATATTAAAATTAATTTTATGTATTAATATAATATACATTTGTTATAATTCAGTAGGCTTATAACTACCTTTAGTGATGTGTTATAATTCAGTAGGCTTATAACTACCTTTAGTGACGTGTTATAATTCAGTAGGCTTATAACTACCTTTAGTGACGTGGTTTTTGACTGTGGACTATTGATAATTATTAGAAGATATATATATATATATATATATATATATATATATATATATATATATATATATATATATATATATATATATATATATATATATATATATATATATATATATATATATATATATATAGAGAGAGAGAGAGAGAGAAAGAGTATATATGAAATATATATATCATTCAAGCAAGTTACATGATTACATTTGATGGGGTATTTATAATACATGATTTACTGTGCATTATTTGACTTATAATTAGGAGTAGCTGTCATCCATATTTACTTTATCACAACACTCCCCATTGGATGACAATTTTATTAGCTCGGATATTGACTATAAATTACTGCCTCGTTAAAAACCTTGCTAAAGAAACTCATTGGGAAAAACTTTAGCTAAGGGAAAAAGAGTGCAGCATAGAGTTGACTCCCCCTCAAGTAGACATCGTTGATCTTTTACATCTTTTTAACATGTCTCATGCCAATATTGTGAACATGCGTTCTAAAAATAGCAGTTGAAAGTGCTTTGGTGAAAATATCGGCAGAGTTTTTGCTGGATTGAACATATCTTATTTCAATCTGTTTGTCTTTGATGAGATTTTGAGTATATGAGAAGAATCTAGGAGGTATGTGTTTTGTTCGGTCACTTTTGATATACCATTCTTTCATCTGTGCTATGCAAGCTGCATTATCTTCATAGATAGTTGTTGGACTTTTATCACGTTCTAGTCCACAAGAATCAGTAATGAGTTGTGTCATTGATCTCAACCAAAAACATTCCCGAGTAGCTTCATGTAATGCAATCACTTCGGCATGATTTGATGATGTTGCAACAAGTGTTTGTTTTTGAGAACGCCATGATATTGGAGTACCTCCATTTAGGAATACATATCCATTTTGAGATTTAGCTTTATGTGGATCATATAAATAACCTGCATCTGCATAACCAATCAAATCTTGTTTTGATTCGTTAGAATAAAATAATCCTAAATCAGTAGTTCCTCGAAGGTATCTAAATATGTGTTTGATCTCATTCCAGTGTCTTTTGGTAGGAGCTGAGCTGATGTAACGACCCGGAAATTTCCGACCAAATTTAAACCTTAAACTCTATATGTTTCCGACACGATAAGCAAAATCTTTAATGTTGAGTCTAGAAAGTGTTGAAATCAATATTCATGCCATCAAATACCCTTTGACCATGCCTGACGATTCACGAACAATTGTTTGTAAATAAACATATATGATTTCATTGTATAATTAGTATTATATGTATATTATTATGATTTAATAAAAAGTTATTATATAATATGTTATATGATTAATAAGTACTACATAATTAATAACATAAAAATACAAGTTATTAATATTATAAATAGTAATATTAGTATTAATATCAGTGTTATTAATATTATCATATTTATGGATATTTTTTAATACATTTGATATATAATTATTATTTATTATTATAATTATTATTAATATCACTAATATTATAACTAGTAGAAAATTATAATTATAATTATTATGACTAATATTAGTATTGTTAATAGTTATTATTATTACCAATATCATTAAGAATTATTACTATTAAAATTTATTATTATTAATATTAAGATATAATTGTTATCATGATATATTATTATTATCACTAAAAATCATTTTATATCATTACTTTCTTTATTAATCTTATTATTAATTTCATTAATATTATTAATATATTTGTTTATTAACAAACACTTATGAATTATATATGTAAATAAACACTTATATACATATATATATATATAAAGGGATATATGAAAATCAGATATACCTAATACCTAAATGTATATATATAATGCTAATTATATGTCATAACTGCAGTTTATAAGATACATATACGCGTATATATAGGTAGCCACCTGTTCTGCTATATATATTTTTTTATTTCGTGCTCCTGTATGCCCGTGATCTGATGTCAATTTCAATCAGGCATTACAATACAATCTTTGAGTTGTATTTAATCGCTGCACCACTCGTAAAATCCACACTTTAAATTATCTGATGTAGTTTTAATAGAATTCAAACAGAAACGAGCAAAAACTGTCGTGGTACTCTATTCTTGCTACTTTTTCACAACAACTCGATTTAGTAAATCATTCCAAAATGTGTAACTGAGGTTTTGTTAGGAAGATACCGTTTAATCTTGCTGCAAGGTTTCGGTTTCCAATTCTTTATATCAAGCGTGAATTTTAGAATCAAAGCTTAAAAGCAAAAGTTAAAACGTGTTATTCATCTCAAAATTTGGATTTGTTTTAGTGTTTCCAGTCAAATTGATCATTCAGAAAGTTTTTAACAATGATTTGGAATCCTTTTCATGTTGAGATTATTGTCTAAAACACCCTAGATTTCAAGATTGAATATCGAGTCAGTGTGTTCTTCATATTATCTGATACATCAACGTTTTTTTTTATTTTTGTTGTTTTTTTTAAAATAATTGCAAACCCAGACATATGATTTCTGTTTAAATTTTTACGATTCGTAAGTAATACGTTTGTTAAAATTTGATTTGATGATGGTTCTGGTCGATTTCTTTTGAGAAGGAAGGAGATGAATAATTTAAACAAACAGATACGGGTTAAAGGAATTAGTGGGGAAGCTTAATTAGAAAACGGGCAATGGCCCAGACGGTTAAGGGAGTAAGGGGGTGACCGAGAGGTCACGGGTTCAAGCCCAATCTGAGACAATTTTTTTTATAAAGGCTCTTAAAGGGTATAAACTCCTAATTCTATTCCTATTATTATTATTATTATTATTATTATTATTATTATTATTATTATTATTATTATTATTATTATTATTATTATTATTATTATTATTATTATTGTAAATTATCATTGTTATTATTATTTTCATCATTAAAAATTATCATTTTCATTTTAGTTAATAGTATTATCATTATTAATAGAGTTATTATTATTAGTAATAGTAAATCATTATTGTCTAAATTATCATTTTAACAAATAAATCTTTTGTACACTATATATACTTATAACAAATACTAGGATCTTATTAATAATTTAAATAACAAACTAATGATATTTCATAAATACAATACTAATTACATAAATAAGTATATAGATATATAAATATCACTATTTGTATAAATATTAGTCGTCATAAAGATATATACACAAAAATTGATATATAAAATATAATTTAAGATATAATATAAGTATACGTTTTTCAATGAAATATAGTATAAATTTTATATAACTATAAATATATAAATAATATATATAAATAAATGGAATTTTGGTGATTTACATTATCGGTATTAATAAATATACAATTGATATAGGTTCGTGAATCCGAGGCCAACCTTATACTTGATCAATGATGTTATATGTATTTTTACTACAAAATACATTAGGTGAGTATATAGTCCCACTTTTAAACTCTAAATATTTCGGGATGAGAATACATGTATTTTATGTTTTACGTTATGGACACAAGTAACTGAAAAATATATTCTACGTTGAGTTGTACCACTGGCATACTTCCCTGTAGCTTGGTAACTATTATTTACAGCGGTATTGTAAACGCGAATCCTGTTGATAGATCTATCGGGCCTGACAACCCCAACCGGACTGGACGACCAGTATTCAACGGTTGCACAGTACTTCGTTTCGTGACTACACTTGGTACAGTGTAGTAAGATTTCATAATAAAGGGAATATGCGACGTGATTAAATGTTAAGTATGGTTACCAAGTGCTCAACCACTTAGAATATTCTTATTAAAATGTTTACATATGAAATCTTGTGGTCCATTGTTATAATGCTGCTAGCATCAAACCTATATATCTCACCAACTTTATGTTGACGTTTTAAAGCATGTTAATCTCAGGTACGAATTAAGTCTTCCGCTGTGCATTTGCTCATGTTAAGGACATATCTTGGAATCGATCATTGCAATGGAACCAAATGTTGATGACTTCGTCCAGGAGGATTAGGACGGGTTGTTACAGTTGGTATCAGAGCGTTGGTCTTAGCGAACCAGGCCTTGCATTAGTGTGTCTAACTGATAGTTGTCAGGATGCATTAACGAGTCTGGACTTCGACCTTAGCTGCATACTATAAGTATTGTATATCATTCCTAGTGGAAAAATTTCCTGCTAATCATTCCTAAGTCTAGACATGCCTTACTGCCTTTATTGCATAGATAGTGTATAGACAAATTTATATCTTAGCGTATCTATTACGATAGACTTTGCTTAATATCTTCCGTAAATTTCTCCGTAATTTAAGGGATCCTGGTACTATATATATCTATGCATATTATGCATTGAGAATACCATCCAACTATTATTTGCTGTCACTAAGCTTTTCATACCAAAAATCTTTTCTGTGATCGCGTACGATGGCCTCTACGAATCGACCAAGTTCTTCTGACTCCGAAGATAGCGTGACGGGAGCGCACCAACCGATCAACTATCGTGATTTCTTTAGAAAGTGGGGATGGGTTCGCGAAATACTTACCCTATGGAGAAATGAAGAAGGTACTCCATATCACGAGCCGAACTTACCACCTAACGTCGGAGTGCTCGACCCGCTCACCGGCGAACCTGTTCACAACACCGTTTATACCCTTTTTGCAAGAATTTTTCGTCTTGAGGCTACCATTAACGGAACTAGAGAAGATATCCGACCTTTACCTCACACTGATAACCAACCAGGGTTAGTAGAAGAAGTTAAAGAACTCCGAGCTCGAGTGTTAATTTTAGAGAGCACGGTACACAATTTGCAAGCACCAGCAGTATCACCAACACCAGTAACATCACCAGCTTCAGCACCAACGGTACCAGTACCACCAATAACCCAAGTTTCAACAATCCATGCCTCACCATCTCATTCTGCACCTCGAGTATAATCATCGTTTTACGAATCATTCTACATCGATTATCTTCGCTCGACATGGCGATTATGTAATTTCTAAAGTTTTAGAGATTATGTAATCTAGTATTAACGGTAAATCAAATGAGTTTAATATCTTATTGACTCATTAAATCCATGATTACATCTGAAGAAAATATATATGCAAGTATATTTTCATAAAGATTGTAATTAAAATTCTTTTGTACAAACTGTTAATGGTAAAAATATTTTAACGGGTAGGTAATACCCGAGGAATATTTAGATTTCACATTAATCAGCTACACGGTACATTCTTCGACTCTGATTCAACAGTCAGTCACTATCCTACTTGTATCCATAGATATACGTATCCGTTCACCACAGAATCCATTTTCGTTCAATTTCATATTTGGATTTTGACCTATCAGAATCCAACAAGTGGCATAATGAAGAAAACATTGGACAAAATAAAATTTGTTAGAAACAAACGAATTAACTAATTGAAATTTTGTTAAGAATCTACGCTAACTGTTCCAGCTAACTGTTCCTAGCTAACTGATTACATTTTATTTATCGCAATTTAATTATCGCAATTTTATTTATCGTCATTTAATTTCTGTTATTTACTTTACGCATTTAATTTATCGTCATTTAATTTCTGTTATTTATTTTACGCCCTTTAAATATCGGGACACGTATACAAGGTTTTGACATATCATATCGACGCATCTGTATATATTATTTGGAATAACCATAGACACTCTATATGCAGTAATGCGGGAGTTAGCTATACAGGGTTGAGGTTGATTCTCAAATAATATATATACTTTGAGTTGTGATCGACACTGAGACCGGTACACGGGTCACGATACGTATTAATTAATTCGAATATTATATATTAATTTATATATGAATATATTGGACGATTGGACAATTGGATTATGGGACTGCTAACTTTGGACAATTAAAATGAATTAAAATATGGATTATAACATATGAAACTAAACAATTCTTCAAGTTTGCCACTTGATTTCATCTTAAACCTCATTTGTATCTCGACAATTACAATCCGCGTTCAAATCTTTTTGTGATTCTTGAAAACACCTCAACCGAGAAATTGAACCAACCGCACTTCATCTACGGAAGAAAAGATTTATGCACCTGAAAAACTCTCGAACCAAAATTCATAGTTTCATACGTACCCGTGTTGAATCCTTTATCATTTATTAGCAAAAACAACCTTACGATTCTTCTTCAAAGTAGTTAATTTTGTCACAGCTCCAGCAAGTTGACCTCGATTTCTCAACAAGACTAGTCTTATTATAACCTCGACATATATGCGTTGTCCTTTCGCCATCATTACCGGGGAACCATTTATATTCCACGACATCATCAGCAAATGTACCAGCAGTTCGTTATCCCTTTTGGTGGAGTCCGCAATCAGTATTTTGAAAATCTCGCAAAATTTCTCCCGTCATACCTATAACGTTTACCCCTAAGAATTTTATATTCCGAATGTGAAGTTTCTGAAAAACACCCAGAATTACGAACTTGTTCTTGGAATGCTGATGAAGCAGCAAAAACTGTAAACTACTTTAACAGTCAAAAGTTTGATGATAAAGTACAGTGTGTTCGGTAAAGTTCAGAAAAAGAGAAGGGTTGGAACTGGAAAATGGATTGAGCAAAGTATGAAGGAGACTGTGGACAAATTATGAAAACTAAACCTGACTTCAAAGGATCCAAATGATTCAGTGTCCGCTAAGATCGTCGGCAAACACCTTAATTCTCATTCTAAACCTTCACAGACAAATCTTCCTCATCATCCATCAATGATAGAAAATCTAAGATATCATTGTGCCTTTCATTATAAATATCCTCAATATTTCTGAAGATATTTTCATAAGCATTCTTATCTGAGATCATTTATCCTTCTGTAACATCTGCGTTACAACATAAAAGAAACTGTGTTAGTTTCTAAATTCTGAAACCTTCAAGTTTATAATATGAATGTTTTGAAGTAGTGTTGGGAACTGATGCATGAATTAATATAATATAATGACACTTGATCAACGTCATTATATTACAGTAAGTCATGTTGAGTTTCTAATGGAATGGGATGATTCATAGTACCATCGTCATGTGCCATGTTACACGACTCATACATTCTATCTAATCTCTAAACATATCAAGAAAATATTCTCTACATGATTCGGTTTTTTTTAGGATATTCTAGTAATTTGACAAATCAAAATCGTGCCACTATCATATCTTTCTAAGAGCATTAGCTATGTTCATTCCAAACTTCATATCTACGAATTCCGAACCATTACTCGCTTGACTCGAAGTCGGAAGAAGGAAATGAAAGCATGAAGCTCCGAAAAATAATGAAGAATATAAAGCTCAATAATAATCCCAAAATTTCAAACCGTGTATATCGATATAGACAGCAATATAGAGACACGGGAGAAATAGAAACACTATAAACACAAGAGTATAGTAGAAGTAAATAAAATCCTCCGGTGGAAGATGAAAGAGAAGGATGAAAGATGTGAAAATTAGGAGTATATCAAGAATTAGAATTGGATGAAGCATATTGATGAATGTTTTAAAGTAGGAATTAAGGAGAAAGGGTAGAAAATGTGAGTTGTGGAAAATAAGGAAAATGAAGGGGTAGATTTATAGTAAAATATCCGACAAAGAAATCGAAACAGATTACCGCATTAAAACAAAGGAGATTCTGTTCCTGAAATCGCCGAAAAACCAAATCTTATTATATAAGATCTTCTTTAAATCCCTTAAATTCTGGAAATCAATTCTAATCACATCATCGGTTAAAACAATTCCATATTTACTCATTTCATTCTTTTGTGATAGTTTCACTCGTGCGCTTCACATGATTGAATCGTTTTATCCATATCTTCCGATAATGATAAAACTCTATTATTATCTCATATTCGTCATGAAAACATTCCTATTGTTATTCGTGACAACCTCTATCAAATTTCGGGGACGAAATTTCTTTAACGGGTGGGTACTGTAACGACCCGGAAATTTCCGACCAAATTTAAACCTTAAACTCTATATGTTTCCGACACGATAAGCAAAATCTTTAATGTTGAGTCTAGAAAGTGTTGAAATCAATATTCATGCCATCAAATACCCTTTGACCATGCCTGACGATTCACGAACAATTGTTTGTAAATAAACATATATGATTTCATTGTATAATTAGTATTATATGTATATTATTATGATTTAATAAAAAGTTATTATATAATATGTTATATGATTAATAAGTACTACATAATTAATAACATAAAAATACAAGTTATTAATATTATAAATAGTAATATTAGTATTAATATCAGTGTTATTAATATTATCATATTTATGGATATTTTTTAATACATTTGATATATAATTATTATTTATTATTATAATTATTATTAATATCACTAATATTATAACTAGTAGAAAATTATAATTATAATTATTATGACTAATATTAGTATTGTTAATAGTTATTATTATTACCAATATCATTAAGAATTATTACTATTAAAATTTATTATTATTAATATTAAGATATAATTGTTATCATGATATATTATTATTATCACTAAAAATCATTTTATATCATTACTTTCTTTATTAATCTTATTATTAATTTCATTAATATTATTAATATATTTGTTTATTAACAAACACTTATGAATTATATATGTAAATAAACACTTATATACATATATATATATATAAAGGGATATATGAAAATCAGATATACCTAATACCTAAATGTATATATATAATGCTAATTATATGTCATAACTGCAGTTTATAAGATACATATACGCGTATATATAGGTAGCCACCTGTTCTGCTATATATATTTTTTTATTTCGTGCTCCTGTATGCCCGTGATCTGATGTCAATTTCAATCAGGCATTACAATACAATCTTTGAGTTGTATTTAATCGCTGCACCACTCGTAAAATCCACACTTTAAATTATCTGATGTAGTTTTAATAGAATTCAAACAGAAACGAGCAAAAACTGTCGTGGTACTCTATTCTTGCTACTTTTTCACAACAACTCGATTTAGTAAATCATTCCAAAATGTGTAACTGAGGTTTTGTTAGGAAGATACCGTTTAATCTTGCTGCAAGGTTTCGGTTTCCAATTCTTTATATCAAGCGTGAATTTTAGAATCAAAGCTTAAAAGCAAAAGTTAAAACGTGTTATTCATCTCAAAATTTGGATTTGTTTTAGTGTTTCCAGTCAAATTGATCATTCAGAAAGTTTTTAACAATGATTTGGAATCCTTTTCATGTTGAGATTATTGTCTAAAACACCCTAGATTTCAAGATTGAATATCGAGTCAGTGTGTTCTTCATATTATCTGATACATCAACGTTTTTTTTTATTTTTGTTGTTTTTTTTAAAATAATTGCAAACCCAGACATATGATTTCTGTTTAAATTTTTACGATTCGTAAGTAATACGTTTGTTAAAATTTGATTTGATGATGGTTCTGGTCGATTTCTTTTGAGAAGGAAGGAGATGAATAATTTAAACAAACAGATACGGGTTAAAGGAATTAGTGGGGAAGCTTAATTAGAAAACGGGCAATGGCCCAGACGGTTAAGGGAGTAAGGGGGTGACCGAGAGGTCACGGGTTCAAGCCCAATCTGAGACAATTTTTTTTATAAAGGCTCTTAAAGGGTATAAACTCCTAATTCTATTCCTATTATTATTATTATTATTATTATTATTATTATTATTATTATTATTATTATTATTATTATTATTATTATTATTATTATTATTATTATTATTATTATTATTATTATTGTAAATTATCATTGTTATTATTATTTTCATCATTAAAAATTATCATTTTCATTTTAGTTAATAGTATTATCATTATTAATAGAGTTATTATTATTAGTAATAGTAAATCATTATTGTCTAAATTATCATTTTAACAAATAAATCTTTTGTACACTATATATACTTATAACAAATACTAGGATCTTATTAATAATTTAAATAACAAACTAATGATATTTCATAAATACAATACTAATTACATAAATAAGTATATAGATATATAAATATCACTATTTGTATAAATATTAGTCGTCATAAAGATATATACACAAAAATTGATATATAAAATATAATTTAAGATATAATATAAGTATACGTTTTTCAATGAAATATAGTATAAATTTTATATAACTATAAATATATAAATAATATATATAAATAAATGGAATTTTGGTGATTTACATTATCGGTATTAATAAATATACAATTGATATAGGTTCGTGAATCCGAGGCCAACCTTATACTTGATCAATGATGTTATATGTATTTTTACTACAAAATACATTAGGTGAGTATATAGTCCCACTTTTAAACTCTAAATATTTCGGGATGAGAATACATGTATTTTATGTTTTACGTTATGGACACAAGTAACTGAAAAATATATTCTACGTTGAGTTGTACCACTGGCATACTTCCCTGTAGCTTGGTAACTATTATTTACAGCGGTATTGTAAACGCGAATCCTGTTGATAGATCTATCGGGCCTGACAACCCCAACCGGACTGGACGACCAGTATTCAACGGTTGCACAGTACTTCGTTTCGTGACTACACTTGGTACAGTGTAGTAAGATTTCATAATAAAGGGAATATGCGACGTGATTAAATGTTAAGTATGGTTACCAAGTGCTCAACCACTTAGAATATTCTTATTAAAATGTTTACATATGAAATCTTGTGGTCCATTGTTATAATGCTGCTAGCATCAAACCTATATATCTCACCAACTTTATGTTGACGTTTTAAAGCATGTTAATCTCAGGTACGAATTAAGTCTTCCGCTGTGCATTTGCTCATGTTAAGGACATATCTTGGAATCGATCATTGCAATGGAACCAAATGTTGATGACTTCGTCCAGGAGGATTAGGCCGGGTTGTTACAGCTGAACCTTGCCAACAAATTAACTGCAAAAGAAATGTCAGGTCTTGTACAATTTGTAAGATACATAAAAGCTTCAATTGCACTAAGATATGGTACTTCTGGTCCCAGGATATCTTCATGATCTTCACAGGGACGAAATGGATCAGTGTCAACATTAAGTGATCTAACAACCATAGGAGTACTTAATGGTTTTGCCTTGTCCATATTGAAACGTTTTAAAATCTTTTCGTATAAGTTGTTTGATGTACAAGTAAACCATTATGCATATGCTCAATCTGCAAACCAAGGCAATACTTGGTTTTTCCGAGATCTTTCATTTCAAATTCTTTCTTTAGAAGTTGAATGGCTTCATGGATCTCTTTATTTGTACCTATGATGTTAAGATGATCAACATAAACGGCTATGATCACATATCCAGTTGTTGTTTTCTTAATGAATACACACGGGCAAATAAGATTATTGGTATACCCTCACATGCAACCCGATTGTTTCAACCCATATAAAGACCTTTGTAACTTGATTGAGTACATTTCTTTGGATTTTGCATTGGTTGCTTCTGATACCTTAAATCCTTCATGTATCTTCATATATATATATATATATATATATATATATATATATATATATATATATATATATATATATATATATATATATATATATATATATATATATATATATCACTATCAAGTGATCCATATAGATAAGCAGTCACAACATCCATGAGATGCATTTCTAAATTTTTAGAAACTACCTGACTGATTAAGTATCTAAAAGTAATTGCATCCATAACAGGAGAATAAGTTTCATCATAATCAATTCCCGGTCTTTGAGAAAGACCTTGAGCTATAAGTCTAGCTTTATACCTTGTAACTTCATTTTTCTCATTTCTTTTTGCACAAAAACCCATCTATATCCCACTGGTTTCACATCTTTAGATGTGAGAACGATAGATCCGAAAACTTTTCTTTTATTGAGCGATTCAAATTCAGCTCGTATTGCTCCTTTCCAATGATCCCAATCATGTCTATTTTGACATTCCATGACAGATTTTGATTCTGGATCATCATCATCATTCATGATGTCATATGCAACATTATATGAAAATATCTCATCAAGATTTTTCAATTCATTTCGGTTCCATAATATTTTTGAATGTGCATAATTAATTGAAAATTCCGTATTGACATCATCAATCTCCTCTGCAGAAGGAGTGTTGATTTGTGGTTCTTCTTGAACACTTTCTTTTACCTCATTATCAGCTGATTTTCTTTTTCGAGGATTTTTATCTTTGAAACCAATTGGTCTCCCACATTTCTGGCGTGGCAAAGACTCAAGAGTGACATTATTGCCAGCTTTTGAAATTTCAATTCGAGCTGAAACATTTGCTGCTGGTATATATGATTTAGTCACTCTTTTTGTATCTGTAAATGCATCAGGCAATTTATTCGCAAGTTCTTGCATATGCATTATTTTTTGAACTTCGATCTCACATTCTTTTGTGCGAGGATCAAGATACATTAATTGAGGTTCACACCATGAAACATCATTTTCTTTATTTTTTATTTCTCCCCCTAATCTAGGGAACAATGTTTTATTAAAGTGACAATCAGCAAAACGTGCTGTAAAAACATCACCCGTCGTCATGGGTTCAATATATCTTATGATTGAAGATGTTCCATATCCAACATATATTCACATCCTTCTTTGAGGACCCATTTTAGTGCGTTGTGGTGGCGCGATAGGAATATAAACCGCACAACCAAATGTTCTAAGGTGGGAAATATTTGGCTGATGGCCAAAAGCAAGTTGCAAGGGAGAATATGTATGACTTGCACTTGGTCTAATGCGAATTAATGATGTAGCATGTAAAATTGCATGACCCCATACAGATACTGGGAGTTTTGTTCTCATTATCAATGGTCTAGCTATTAATTGCAATCATTTGATTAGTGATTCGGCTAAACCATTTTGTGTATGCACATGGGCAACAGGATGTTCAACAACAATCCCAATAGACATGCAAAAATCATTAAATGCTTGAGATGTAAACTCACCAGCATTATCCAATCTCACCCTTTTAATAGTATAATCAGAAAAATGTGCTCTCAATTTAATAATTTGAGCAAGAAATTTTGCAAATGCCACATTTCGACTTGATAATAGACAAACATGAGACCATCTACTAGATGCGTCTACTAGGACCACGGAATATCTAAATGGTCCACATGGTGGATGAATTGGTCCACATATATCACCTTGAATTCTTTCAAGAAACATTGGTGATTCTTTTTCAACCTTAAGAGGTGATGGTCTTATTATCAATTTTCCAAGTGAACATGATGTACATGGAATAAGTGCATCATAAGGGATCTTTTGATCCATCAATGGATGTCCATGTGTATTTTGAATTATTCTTTTCATCATTGTTGATCCTGAGTGGCCTAATCTTTCATGCCACAGATTGATCATTACAGGATCACATGCCTTTTCATTAACTACCATGTGTCCTTCTGGTACATTTATATATGTATAATGTAAACCAGAACTAAGTCTTGGTAGTTTTTCAATCACATGCTTCTTGTTAGTGATACTTAAGTATTTATCATTTTATGTAGTCACTGACTGATAATCATATCCATTTTGGTATATGTCAGAGAAGCTTAACAAATTTCTCTTTGACATGGGAGAAAATAAGGTATTTTTTATCAGAAAATTTGTACCGTTTGGTAACATGAATTTTGCCTTTCCCATTCCTTTTATTAAATCCGCAGGACCTGATATAGCATGTACCGTTCCTTCTGTTGCTTTAAAATCAGTGAAATATTTTTTAGATTTGAGTATAGTGTGTGTGGTACCACTGTCTGCAATACAGAGATCCCCACCATTTGACTGATTTTGCACTCCAGTAGTGTACATCATGAACTTCAAAAATATGAGAAACAAATGATGAGTACATAATTCATCAATATATTACATTCAAAATATGTTATAAACGAAAGTACATAATAAGGAAAGATATAGTAAAGTAGATATGGTATAGATCGTAAATCTATATCCATTTATTTGATATGGACATATAATAGAAAATTTATTTATTAAAGTAGTCACTTGTTGGCTCAGTGATTTTTGTATCAAGGTCATCCACAAGGTTTGCCTCTTTTCCTTTTCCCTTTAGGGATTCTTGATATTGATTAATAGAATATTGATTTGTTCGACAGTTCTTAGACCAATGTCCAATTTTACCACATCGATAACAAGAATCTTCAATATTCTTTGAAGAGCTTCCTTCAACATTATGATTTGTGGGATTGTATGGTAGTTGAAATTTATAATTTTGTGGATTATTATTTCTTTGTCCACGACCACGACCACCGTAAACATTACGACCACGACCAGCACCACGACCATTACCATAAGGGTGATTTCGAACATAGTTATGATTTTTATTATTGTTATGGTAATTTCCATGATGATGGTTTTGACCAATATGACCACGACCTCGCTCACGTCCTCGTCCAGGTGCATTTCTTTTATTTTATTATTATTATTGTTAATAGCATTAGCTTCAGGGAATGCTAGCGCACCCGTAGGACGAGATTCTTGATTCTTCATCAGTAATTCTTTATTCACTTCTGCAACTAAGAGATAAGTTTGAAGTTTGGAAAAAGTTTTGTAATTCTGCAATCTTAAATTTTCTTGTATAGTTATGTTTGCAGAATGCATTGTGGAGAAAGTTTTCTCCATCATATCAACATCACTTATTTCTTGACCACGGAATTGAAGCTTTGAACGGATCTTGAACATGGCCGAGCTGTATTCACTTACCTTTTTAAAATCTTGGAACCTTATATTTCTCCATTCTTCCCTCGCAGCTGGGAGTAATATTTCCTTTTGATTATCGAATCTACTCTTGATACTTTCCCATAAAACATGTGGATCTTTGATAGTGAGATACATATGTTTTAAGGTGATATCAATATGTTTGCGAATAAAAGCAATTGATTTTAATTTATCTTGATCAGAACAAGTATTGTTTTCTTTTAAAGTTTCTAGAATACCCAATGATCCAAGATTTATTTCTACATCCATGACCCATGATGTGTAGTTTGTTCCCGATACGTCTAGGGCATCAAACTCAAGCTTTGATAAGTTTGACATTTTCTATTTTCAGATGGATGAACAACATAAATAATAATCATAATCAATTTCTAACAACATGAAATTAGAATCATTTTAAATTCATAAGTAGCAAACAACAAAATAATGGTATGATTACAAATAATAAAACCACAAGGGCAGGATAGAATATAGGTTCGCCCGGTGATATATTAGCAACAATGATGATAGTTAATATGACCAATACAATAGGAAAAATTATCCTTGTGTGAATCATCTTTACAAAAACTTTTTGAGAGTGGTAATCGGAGAAAATGAAGATTGATTTGTGAAAATGTGAAATACGGAGATGTTTATTTTATATTTGAAAAATATAATCGTTGTAACGTCGTCAGTTGACGTTAACAACCGTTATGTATACATGACCGTTGTAACGTCGTTAGTTGACGTTAACGACTGTTATGTACTCGTTATATTAATAATAATTTTAATAAAAGAATTTTATTAGTATAAATATGATTACTATACAATACATTTAGTATAAATACGTTTAGTATAAATACGAAGATTAAGATAATAAACATATTATGCATAAATAATAAATTTAGGAATAAACATTAGTATGCATGAAATAAATAATGATTAATTGCATATAAATGTTAGATAACATGAATATAAATGTTAGTGAAGTTAATAAGAGTTAGATTACAGAAATATAATTCAGGCGGTATAACCGACCATATATAACTTAAATAACATAAATATAAATGTTAGTGAAGTTAATAAAAGTTAGATTACAGAAATATAATTCAGGCGGTATAACCGACCATATATAACTTAAATAACATAAATATAAATGTTAGTTATGATGATAATAATATTTACCTTACTAATAAATAATAGAAGATATCGTCAAAGAATTTTTTTTTTACCTTGATTATACGGAGCACTTCATGCTGATAACGTGTTATAATTCAGTAGGCTTATAACTACCTTTAGTGACGTGTTATAATTCAGTAGGCTTATAACTACCTTTAGTGACGTGTTATAACTCAGTAGGCTTATAACTACCTTTAGTGACGTGTTATAATTCAGTAGGCTTATAACTACCTTTAGTGACGTGGTTTTTGACTGTGGACTATTGATAATTATTATAAGATATAAAGAGAGAGAGAAAGAGAGAGAGAGAGAGAGAGAGAGAGAGAGAGAGAGAGAGAGAGAGAGTATATATGAAATATATATCATTCAATCAAGTTACATGATTACATTTGATGGGGTATTTATAATACATGATTTACTGTGCATTATTTGACTTATAATTAGGAGTAGATGCCATCCATATTTACTTTATCACAACAACATTCACATAGTAATGATGAAGTTATTATTATCTGATTATATACTACCTTCTTGTTATTTAAAGCCAATCATAAAAATGAATATAATTATATAAACTATCATTCCGCGTGAATACGAAATTATATATTACTATTTGTGATGTCTCCAAATAACCCACATAAAATTTTGCACAACCATCTTAAAATCATGCCCACCATTTAGAGCCACAAGAAGAAAAAAAAAAAGGGAAATTGAGCAAAATGCTCTCATTTTTTCAAGTGTTTAACAATATGTCCTAAAATTCGAAATTGTAAAAAATGTTATATGTCCACGCATCACGCACCACGCGTGATGCGCCTCGTGCGTGATGCGTGTATACGAGATATTCAACGAGATAACCATTTTTCTTCGCAAATGCGACGCACCAAACACGACCGACGGTGTGTGGTGTTTTGAATGGACGTATCTTTTGACTCCTACCTCCGATTTAGTCACCGTTTTTGGAACTCGTGTATTTTTTAGAGATCTATCAGTAAACATTTGCCAACAGATAGATCTCGAAAAATATACGATTTAAAAAAAATGGCGACTAAATCGGAGCTGCGAGTCACAAGATACATCCATTCAAAGTTCATTCCCACCAAGCACCATGCACTATGCACGCTGCGTGTTGCATGATTTTTGGTGCGTGTTTACGAGCAAAAAGGGGTGTCTCGCTGAATATCTCGAAAACACGCATCACGCACGGGTTTGAACGCATCATGCGTGGTGCGTGATGCGTGGTCAAGGAACATTTTTCGCAATATCAATTTTTTTTGAAAGCATATTGTTAAAAACTTTCGTAAATGGGAGCATTTTGCCCAATTTAAAAAAAAATGGAAAATTCATATCCAGCCACAGTTGAATTTAATGTAAAATTTTATTGAATTTCGAAGAATTGTAAAAATCTAGCACAGACTTATAACATTTAATTTTACATTCTAATTGTAATTTCGATTCAATATTATGTTATTATGTAAAATTAATATTAATATTTTAAACTATAAAAAAGTATCCAACCTAGTTGTCATGCATAATCAGCTGAAGGTTGTGTTTAGATGGAAGTAGCTGGAGTTAGAGCTTTTATTTAAAGCTGAAACTTATAGTTGAAGCCAGAGCTTTTAATTGGCCACCCTCTTTATTTTGGTCCTTTTGTTGTTTGTAGCTTATGTGTATTTTATGATGTTTTAATCTTTTGGTTTAGTGCGAGCTTAGTTTGTTTGTAGTTCTTGTATTAAGCTCGGTTTTCATTTGGTTGAACGTTTTTAGAGGCTTCAATTTTTGTTGAAGTTTCTTTTTAATCTAAGTTCTTATTTTTCCCCCGGAAAGAAAACTACTTATCATGCATTTAATATCGATTCAATAATACTCCTTAAGTTAAAATTTTATTTTCACGGATACAAAATACGCAGTTTAATAAACATTATTATTATATTATCTTTGTCAACTATACAATTCTACTGCTTCTTTTAACTTTTTTTTTGTCTTATATACATATATCAATGAATTAAAAGAATTTTACTTTATTAATTTTATTTATTTATGAAATTAGACAATTAATTTAAGACCACCTAAATAAAATAACAAACAATGACTCATATCATATCTCTCTCGCGTTATGTTTATATGTTGGACGTTGTTTTTGTGTTTCATTTGGTTTCTTCCGAATTTTGTATATTTGTTTATTTTTTCATCATAAAAGTTTCATTTTTAATATAATAGTTTGTTATTTTGAAAAACATTAAAAACCAAATTAAATAATCAATCGCTTTTGTTAGTTAGCTCTGTTTTCGAGTTTAATTATGAAAGACAAGAAGGAAATGTGTAACACCCCGTTTTCCCCGTATATGATTTACAGGTGTATCGCGTATGTACGATAGGTGTATGAAGGAATTGAGACATGTTCGTGCGCTAAAGTTCTTGTATGCGAAAAGTGATCAGACCAAGATAAAGGTCGCGGCGCGAAGGAGTGGGTCGCGGCGCGACATTACAAACAAATCAGAATCAGGAGGCATGGTAAGGAAGGCACCAGACCACCCCTTGGGTCGCGGCGTGACAGAAAGGGTCGCGACGTGGCATTTAGCTGATTTCAATTCCAGGAGGCATGTTAAGGCAACCACCAGAATACGTTATAGGTCGCGGCGCGATGATTAAGGCCGCGGCGCGGCATTCTGGGCGAGCTGGTACCTGATTTGCAATTTTAAAGGATGTTCGAAGGTATTTTGGTCATTTTGCTTATGTGCCAGATTTGGGATCTTAAATCCCATCCACTCATCTCATTTCCTTTTATCTTTTTCCTTTTCTTCTTCATTTTCTCTCAAAAACTCAAACACCCCAATTGATTCAAAGGGATTTTTGGAAAGGAAGAACGGGTTTTGATCGAAAGCGTAAGAGACAAGTTTGTTCTCCTCATTCTTAGCTACAAGGTGATACGAGCGGTAAGCTCTAACTCCGAATTTCATTTTCGTGTTCATCATTTAAATTGGGGCTTTTGGCTTGTATGTTCATAGATGGAACCCATTTAGTTGTTAATTGAATATTAACACCAAGGTTCGGGTTTATTGTTGTTATTGGCGGGTTTTGGGTTTGGTGAACAAGTATAAGTTTGTAAGACTTGCAAATGGGTGTAATCACTAGTATTTAGTGATTATTGAGGTGTTGGAAGCCTTTAGGGTTCATGTGGTTGACTAATTTTGATTAGAGTCAAAATTAGGGTTTGGTGATGATTATGACCCAATTGTCGATTTAATAAGGTTTATAAACTTAAAATGGATTAAGTTGAAGTATAAACCCTAGTTAAATATGTTTTGGTGTCAAAACTTGTTCGTGGCGAAATGTTGACTTCTTATGGGTCAAATTAGGGTTTATGGGCGATTTTGAGAATGATAAGTGTTTAACACTTATGTTTAGGTTTAATTGGCGTATTAGGGCCATTGTCACTAGTGTTAGTGATTATTGGTTAGTTTGGGCGCGGTTTGTGCTCGGAGGTGCATTGGGTCGAAATTGCGCTAGTTGTCGATTTGGGTTGGTTTGTAAATTCACCCTATTTGTGTTATTTGTCATGTGATAATGGAATAGGTACGTTCCATTGGCGTTTGCGGATTTTGGTTGGCATCCATCAAGACTTCAAGGTGAGTGTAAATTTACTATGCACATGTGTATGTGTAAAATGGGTGCGTGTGTGTAGGGTGACCCTTGTTCGGGTTTACTCTATGTTCGTGTGGGAGGATGGACCTTGTGTTTCGGGTCCATGTGATACGCTTACGCGATGTGGGTTTTTACCCTTGGTGTTGTAAATTGACTAGCGTTTTGGATAACCCTTTTGGCGATGGGTTGCTAGCATTTGTTGTTGAGGAAATGAATCTCGGTTAGTGCAGATTCATGATGACTCGGGTTGTTTCGGTCATCTTGGTGATGAGATAGTGAATTTCGGGTTGTGCGAATTCACTAAGGCTCGAGTAGTTCGGCCAACCTCGGTTGTAGAAGTGGTGAAGGAAGTGAATCTCGGTAGTGCGAATTCACTAAGGCTCGGGTAGTTCGGTCGACCTTCATGTGGTTTGGGTTAAGGGGTTAACCATATCGTTATTGTTGATTATAGTTGTTATATACGCGTATATACTTATTGTTGTGTTGTAGCTAATCTTGTGACGTTAGCTTGGCGTTTACGTAGCGTGTAGCTACTTTGTGTATTGTGCTCTTTTGTAGTTTGTTTACCATGCGGAGACGGTATGTGTTATTTTGATGCTTGGTGATGCGTAGCCATTTTATGCATATGTATGTATATAGTATCTTTACATTCACTAAGCATTAGCTTACCCTCTCGTTGTTTACATTTTTATAGATTTGCATGGAGGAGGTGGCTCGGGTAAGCGTGGGGACTAGTGGACTTGCGTAGTTTGCTTTAGAAGATGCGCTTTTGGATCGATTAGGATTGGGTAGCGTATCCCCAATCACCATGCTCGGTTTTGTTGGACATTAAAATAGTCGGGTCGTGTTTACCCGTTCGGATATTTAAACTATGTATTAAATATTCGAAAAGTTTATTGAACTTATTATTGTGTTAAAGATGTTTTTGGAAACATAAATGGGACCTAAATATTAATGTATTAAAGAAAAAAAATTACGGGCCGGTTTAAATACGGGTTGGGTTGTTTCAAGTGGTATCAGAGCATGGTCTAAGAGATTTAGGTGACTTGAGATATGTGCCTAGACTTAGACTTTTGTGTGTGCTAAATTTGTTGCGGGACTTGTAGGTGTACGGGTCGGAAAGGGAGATGTATTTAGTGCCTTGGTTGTAGGTGTACTAACGTTCATATTAATATGAGGATATTATTAATATACTTTGCGTTGTATTTGTACTTATGTTCGCGTTGTGAATATCATCGAGCAAGATAGTCGTTGTACTAACGAGTTGATACGGCGTGTGTGTGTAATAAGGACTTGCAAACCTTATTACGGGTGCAAATCGTGTCTAACAAGTGATGTATGACGGGTGTTGAGCAAGATGGGGTGGTGTTGTGCGTATGGTTTTATACGTTCGTGGACTAACCGTTTTGCATTCTTTAGAATGACGACGCGAAACGAGATCGAGACGAATGCCGAGGAGTTTAATACTAGAGTTGTGGACGCCGTTGCGGAGCAAATGAGTGCGTTGGAAGAAAGAATGGATAGGAGGTATTTTGAATTTCGGGGTAGTAGTGAAATGGAGCGTTGTCTTAAGAGCTTCATGAGGACTAAACCTTCGATGTATGACGAGAAACCGGATCCTTTGGTAAGCACAACTTGGATCTCGGATGTCGAAGGGTGTTTTCGCACGATTGAATGCCCTCCCGAGAAGAGGACAAGACTCGCTACTAGCTTGTTGCGGGGTAGGGCAAAGGATTGGTTGGATGGTAAGATTGATCTTGTCGGTGATGAACCGTTTATGGCGTTATCGTGGGACGAGTTTAAGAAGGAATTCTTCGAGGAGTTCCGAACTTCAGCCGATTTGTCGAAAATGCAAAATGAGTTGCGAAATTTGCAACAAGGATCGATGGGCTTGAATACTCTAAAGACGACCTTTATGTCGAAGGCTCGTTTTTTCCCAGAGTATATTGGGAATGATCGGATGTTGTTGGAAGATTTATATCGGACTTTGAATGATGAGTTGCAGGGCAAGATTAGCGTTGGCCAAGTGAACTCGTTTGCGGAGTTATTTAACATGGCTAGGGGTTTCGAATCTTATTCGCGATCGAAGGTTATGGAGCTTTCAAGTAAGAGAAGGGTTGATTCGTATGGTGCTCCAAGTAAGAAAACTAAGGGCGCGAGTGCGAGTATGGGTAATGTGGAGAAAGGTTCGACGAGTTCTCATGCGCCTAGATGTTTCAATTGTGGTGTTAGGGGCCACAAGTTATGGGAGTGCACAATACCGATAAGTGATGACGGGATGTGCTACTATTGTCATAAGGAGGGACATCGCAAGCCGGATTGTCCCGAGTTGGCGGCGGCGAATGCCGCAAGGAGACGTTAAGGTACGTTTCATTTTAATAAATATGTCCTCTGAATATTTATTTAAGTGCTTATGCGTCAGGTTTGTTAAATGCATTGTGTTGTGCATGATATTGTTATGGGTGACGTTCCTAATGGAAGTACCCTATGGTGACGTTTTGATTGGCGGACGAAGGGCGTAAGACTTAGTGCAACCAAGCATTCCTTGGTATTTGAGAAATGTTTCTACCAAGCCATGCGTATGGGCTTTGGTGTTCATTTGTTAAGCGCGCGTTCGCTTTTGTGTTGAAGTAGATGGACCGTGAGGTTCGTCAGGTGAATGAAACCCTTGAGATCGAGTGTTTTGAATCTCGATGTATGATTGGCGAAGGAGTCTACGTGACGCAACGATAGGTGCCTCTTTTATACCTACTAGCGTGATGTTCGACTCCGATGGCGTTGCCGTTACATTGTACTTAGGGTACCGGAGAGAAACCCTTAGGTACATGAGTGACTAGGTGGGAATTTGACAAACTTTAGCAATTGAATAATTGCGAGAGTAAAAGTTTGTATACTTGCGGTAAACTCTTCGTTCGAAGTGTTTAGGGATAGGTTAAATCCTTTGTGTGCTCAAGGTGGGAGCAAGATGTGGTGATTGGTCGTGTGGACCCAATTGTTAGTAAAGTCTACCTTTGGTAGCATGGTACGGTTGTACAAGAGGCGGTTATGGAACGTAGTTCCGAGTGAGGGAGTTACACTCCCACACGAGGAGGTTTTAGTGTAAGGTTTCGGATGATGCTCTTAGTAGGTCGGAATTTGTGGCGGGACCTAGATTTTGTCGATTTGTGGTAAAGTACGATGTCGGTTAAATTGTACTTATGACTTCGGATTTGAATTATCACCGAGGTGGTAATGTAGTGAATCTCGTTGGGAGATAATGGGCGTATTTGGCGATATAGGTGGTAAAGTACGATGTCGGTTAAGGGATGTGTGTGTCGGATTCTCTTCTAGGGAATTATTGTTTTGTGCCTATGTGCGATATAGGTGGTTCTTGCTCGATTGTGGTGACGATGTGTACACGTACGAGTGATGCGTGTACGTATATAATGTATTTATTTGTGTCGTATGAATGTGGTATTGTCGCGGTGTTTAAGACACCACATTCTAAGTAACGAGTGGTGTTGTCGCGGTGTTCAAGACACCACTCATTGTTTTGATTGACATGTGGAATCGTCGCGGTGTTCAAGACGCCACATTGTCATGGGGGTGAGTTAGTCGCGGTGTTTAAGACATCACCCGGGAGTTAGTGTTATATGTCATTGTACACTAACGGATATTTGTGCTGGAGTAGTGTTGTATCAGTACGGTATAATGTTATCGGGAAATTTGAGTACCGATGAGGAATGGGAGTACCATTCCTGTGCTGAGTTTTGGGACGTGAATATCGGGTTGTTCGTATTCACAATATTTCGGGTAGTACGATTGTCCCTGTTGGTTGGACTCATAGTTTGAGGTAGTGAATGTCGGGTAGTTTGGATTCACTAAGGCTCGTGTTGTACGGCCATCCTCGGTTATACTATGTGGTGGAGGTAGTGAATATCGGTTTGCGCGTATTCACAATGACTCGGGTTGTGCGGTCATTTCGTTGTGGGAAATATGGATTGGATTGGTGAATTTCGGGTTCTTGCGAATTCACTAAGGTTCGGGTTGTTTCGACCATCCTCCATATGTGTCTAGGCTCGGGTTGTTTCGGCCATGTTGGTTGTGTGAACTATTGGTTGTTTTATACGCCAATGGTGGGGTCGTAAGGACCATGTTGTGTGATTTATTGGTTGTTTGATACGCTAATGGTGGGGTCGTAAGGACCACGTTGTGTGATTAGTGATGCGATAGCCGTGTTTCGCTCACATATTGTTACGGGTGGGACAATAGTCGATTTTGTACACCTTGAGAATTGCATTGCCATAGTTGTTTGGGCGCTAAGGGTTTTAGCCGTTGCTTGTGATGTTGCAGTAGTTGCGTAATAGACGCATTTGCGCACTACAAGGGTTGTTAAGTGGTAAGTGTTATCCGTAAGGTTTCGCTTTTAGTCGGTCTTCATCGGTTAGATGGTTGACTTTATTTTGGTATGTGGTTGTTACTAGCGATGTACTTGGTATGGTACGCTAGGAGTTGATATCTTGGTTCGAGATTGGATGAGTTTTTTCGATGTGAGGGATTGAGCAAGTTCTTGTGCTCGGATTTGTGGATTTCAATAAATCGCGGGTGACGATTTAGTTGTTAAGGATAACTCTTTGAGAAGAATTGACTAGAGGAGTTGGAATAATACGTGGCGGTTTCACGTATCCTAAGTGATCGTTGTAGACTTCGGTGGTTGCGTGTATTGCACGTCTCGGAATGCGTGCAAGTGTGTATTTAGTTAACAAATTAATCTTCGGGTTAATGAGAAAGGTAATGGAAGTTGGATTGTAACGTTTGTTTGAGGACCATAGAGTGTGGTTCCGATCGGTTAAGTGACTAGGATCACGAGGACGTGATCGAATCTAAGTGGGGGGAGAGTTGTAACACCCCGTTTTCCCCGTATATGATTTACAGGTGTATCGCGTATGTACGATAGGTGTATGATGTAGTGACCCGAACTTTTCCATGTTTATATATATTAATTGAGATTGATATTTACATGATTAAATGTTTCCAACATGTTAAGCAATCAAACTTGTTAAGACTTGATTAATTGAAATATGTTTCATATAGACAATTGACCACCCAAGTTGAGCGATTCACGAACGTTAAAACTTGTAAAAATGACATGACGATATATATATGGATATACATATGGTTAACATGAGATTATGATAAGTAAGTATCTCCATAAGTATATTAACAATGAGTTATATACTTATAAACAAGACTACTAACTTAAGGATTTCGAAACGAGACATATATGTAACGATTATCGTTGTAACGACATTTAAATGTATATATATCATATTAAGATATATTAATATATCATAATATCATGATAATATAATAATTTAACATCTCATTAGATATAATAAACAATGGGTTAACAACATTAATTGAGATCGTTAACTTAAAGGTTTCAAAACAACACTTACATGTAACGACTAACGATGACTTAACGACTCAGTTAAAATGTATATACATGTAGTGTATTTAGATGTATTAAAATACTTTTGGAAGACTTCAAGACATATATCAAAACACTCATACTTAACGAAAATGGTTACAGTTACTTTTCCATTCTTTTCTTTCATCAAGAATTCTAGTCGTATTCTTACCCGTATTATACACAGCTTCAAAACGTACTTACTATGAGTATATACCAATAGGAACTAGCATGGGATTCCACTCTTGATTATGTCATGTATGACTAATCAATTTTAACTTCTACCATGAGCTAGTCAACTAACTAGAACTCCTTTTAACCCCACTCACCACTCACCAATTACCACTCATCATTCACTCCATTTCACTTCCAATTCTCTTTCTAATTCTCTCTCAACACACACACACTATTATGAACGTATTTTTCCAGTAGTTAATCATCATCTTCATCAAAAATCACTTCAAGAATCAAGCTATAATCATCATAGGAAGAACACTTCAAGAACACTTCAAAAATCCCTTCAAGTTTACTAATTTACTTCCAAGCTTTCTAATCCATTCCAAGTAATCACCTAAGATCAAGAAACCTTTGTTATATACAGTAGGTTATCTTTCTTATTCAAGGTAATATTCATATTCAAACTTTGATTCAATTTCTATAACTATAAACTATCTTAATTCGAGTAAAAATCTTACTTGAACTTGTTTTTGTGTCATGATACTACTTCAAGAACTTTCAAGCCATCCAAGATCCTTTGAAGCTAGATCATTTCTTATCACTTCCAGTAGGTTTACCTACTAAACTTGAGGTAGTAATGATGTTCATAACATCATTCGATTCATATATATAAAACTATCTTATTCGAAGGTTTAAACTCGTAATCACTAGAACATAGTTTAGTTAATTCTAAACTTGTTCGCAAACAAAAGTTAATCCTTCTAACTTGACTTTTAAAATTAACTACACACATGTTCTATATCTATATGATATGTTAACTTAATGATTTAAAAGCTGGAAACACGAAAAACACCGTAAAACCGGATTTACGCCGTCGTAGTAACACCGCGGGCTGTTTTGGGTTAGTTAATTAAAAACTATGATAAACTTTGATTTAAAAGTTGTTATTCTGAGAAAATGATTTTTATTATGAACATGAAACTATTTCCAAAAATTATGGTTAAACTCAAAGTGGAAGTATGTTTTCTAAAATGGTCATCTAGACGTCGTTCTTTCGACTGAAATGACTACCTTTACAAAAATGACTTGTAACTTATTTTTCCGACTATAAACCTATACTTTTCTGTTTAGATTCATAAAATAGAGTTCAATATGAAACCATAACTATTTGATTCACTCAAAACGGATTTAAAATGAAGAAGTTATGGGTAAAACAAGATTGGATAATTTTTCTCATTTTAGGTACGTGAAAATTGGTAACAAATCTATTCCAACCATAACTTAATCAACTTGTATTGTATATTATGTAATCTTGAGATACCATAGACACGTATACAATGTTTCGACCTATCATGTCGACACATCTATATATATTTCGGAACAACCATAGACACTCTATATGTGAATGTTGGAGTTAGCTATACAGGGTTGAGGTTGATTCCAAAATATATATAGTTTGAGTTGTGATCAATACTGAGATACGTATACACTGGGTCGTGGATTGATTCAAGATAATATTTATCGATTTATTTCTGTACATCTAACTGTGGACAACTAGTTGTAGGTTACTAACGAGGACAGCTGACTTAATAAACTTAAAACATCAAAATATATTAAAAGTGTTGTAAATATATTTTAAACATACTTTGATATATATGTATATATTGTTATAGGTTCGTGAATCAACCAGTGGCCAAGTCTTACTTCCCGACGAAGTAAAAATCTGTGAAAGTGAGTTATAGTCCCACTTTTAAAATCTAATATTTTTGGGATGAGAATACATGCAGGTTTTATAAATGATTTACAAAATATACACAAGTACGTGAAACTACATTCTATGGTTGAATTATCGAAATTGAATATGCCCTTTTTTATTAAGTCTGGTAATCTAAGAATTAGGGAACAGACATCCTAATTGACGCGAATCCTAAAGATAGATCTATTGGGCCTAACAAACCCCATCCAAAGTACCGGATGCTTTAGTACTTCGAAATTTATATCATATCCGAAGGGTGTCCCGGAATGATGGGGATATTCTTATATATGCATCTTGTTAATGTCGGTTACCAGGTGTTCACCATATGAATGATTTTTATCTCTATGTATGGGATGTGTATTGAAATATGAAATCTTGTGGTCTATTATTATGATTTGATATATATAGGTTAAACCTATAACTCACCAACATTTTTGTTGACGTTTAAAGCATGTTTATTCTCAGGTGAATACTAAGAGCTTCCGCTGTTGCATACTAAAATAAGGACAAGATTTGGAGTCCATGTTTGTATGATATTGTGTAAAAACTACATTCAAGAAACTGATTTTGATGTAACATATTTGTATTGTAAACCATTATGTAATGGTCGTGTGTAAACAGGATATTTTAGATTATCATTATTTGATAATCTATGTAAAGCTTTTTAAACCTTTATTTATGAAATAAAGGTTATGGTTTGTTTTAAAAATGAATGCAGTCTTTGAAAAACGTCTCATATAGAGGTCAAAACCTCGCAACGAAATCAATTAATATGGAACGTTTTTAATCAATAAGAACGGGACATTTCAGTTGGTATCAGAGCGTTGGTCTTAGAGAACCAGAAAATTTGCATTAGTGTGTCTTATCGAGTTTGTTAGGATGCATTAGTGAGTCTGGACTTCGACCGTGTTTTCTTTAAAAATGATTGCTTAACATTTTTGTTGGAAACTATATATTTTTAACATATGAATATTATGTGATATATTAATCTCTTAACGTGTTTGATATTATGTGATAGATGTCTACCTCTAGAACAAGTCCCATTGACTCACCTAATAATAATGAAGAGTCAAATGTAAATTGGAATGATTCGTGGACTGATTCACAAGTTCCCGAAGAGGAACTGGAAGAAGAGTCGGAACCGGAAGAAGAATCGAAACCGGAAGAAGAATCGGAACCGGAAGAAGAAATAGAACCGGTGGGGGAAATAATAAAACGGTTAAGTAAAAGAGAATCCTCAACCAACTGACCAAGGTTAATTATGGTCAATGGTGTTTCCGCCAATGAAGCAAAATATTGGGAGGATTACCAATTCTCCGATGAATCGGATTCCGACGAGAATTCCGATGATGTTATAGAAATTACCCCAACTGAATTTAAAAAGGCAAAAGAAAATAATAAGGGAAAGGGCATAAAAATAGAGAAATCTAATTCCAACCCCGATGAACTTTATATGTATCGTCAACCCCCGAAGTCCTTAAGTTGTAACAATGACCCGGGAACCTCTAAACCACCAGGTTTTTCTAAACTAATGTGGACAACGACGGCTCGTATTAGGGGAACATCATATATCCCTAGAAACTTGGCAAAACGAACCAAAACCGAACAAGAAGAAACGAGCGAGTCGGAATAAGATAGTTGTATTCGTGTGGTGTAATATATGTAATATAGTGTGCTTATGCTTTATGATATATGTAAAAATTGCTTGTATTAATAAGTATTTTTTTTATGAATCTAACTCTTGTCTATTTTACAGTATAAAAACACAAAATGGATAGACAACCCAATATTTTAAGAGACCTACCCGGAGACATGATTGATGAAATCTTGTCTAGAGTCGGTCAGAATTCCTCGGCACAACTATTTAAGGCGAGATCAGTTTGTAAGACATTCGAAGAACGTTCCAAGAATGCCTTGGTTTATAAAAGGCTTTCGTTCGAAAGATGGGGGATATCACATTGGGAAATCCATAAGTTACGATGTGTTTACTTTGACGCATATATTGCGGGGAACCCAAATGCTATTTTACGCAACGGGTTAAGAAATTATTTTGACTCAGTATATCCGAATATAGGACTTCGTGATTTAGAAAAAGCGGCTAACATGCAACATAAAGAAGCATGTTATGCTTACGGGTTAGTAATGTTCGCTTCTCACCAAAGTGAGAATAAGAACATCGGGCTACAACTATTAAAAAAAACGTTCCCACAAGTGACGGAATCGGTAATTGGGGTAAGAAATGAGGTTTTTAGGTTATTACGAGACTGTTGGTCATTACGTAACCCTCGTCCCTTTGACGACGTTACAACACGCTGTCTTATCAATGACCATAACGGTTATGTTCCACAAGACCAAGGATGGGAAGTAGTCCTAGTAAAACCAGAATGCATGACTTGTTTCTGGACGTATGAATTACGTGTCTTTATTGCCTTTGCTGAACGACTTGTGTACTAGCTAGAATTATCTTCACAACTATCTTGTATCAAAGTTATTGTGTGCTATATTTCATGCTTTATGTAAAATAAGCAGTATTGTAAGTTTATAAAATATTGTATAAAAGTTTGAACGCGAAATATTATTACAATCAATTTTTCATATAGAATTGTAGTAGTTGAATTGTATATTAGCTACTAAGTATGAACTTAACGGGTAGGTACTACCCGAATTTAAACTTATAAAACGCTAATATGAAGAAAAAGCTTTTATAAATAAGTTCATATTATGCTACGAAATACTATTAACTACACTTAATATTCTGTATGATTAACTTGTTCCATTTGACTATTTTGAAGGAAATGGCACCGACTACTCGACACACCGTGAATATGAATGAAGAGGAATTGACATAGCCGCAGTACAGGCTGCGCTACATACCAACAATAACCTTGGATCTGGCAGTACAGGAAATCGTGTAGGATGCACCTACAAAGAATTCACTGCCTGCAAACCTTTGGAATTTGATGGAACCGAAGGACCGATCGGATTGAAACGGTGGACCGAGAAGGTCGAATCGGTGTTTGCCATAAGTAAGTGTACTGAAGAGGACAAAGTGAAGTACGCTACGCATACCTTCACAGGTTCTGCGTTAACATGGTGGAATACCTATATAGAGCAAGTGGGACAAGATGATGCGTACGCACTACCGTGGTCAGCATTCAAGCACTTGATGAACGAGAAGTACCGTCCCAGAACCGAGGTCAATAAGCTCAAGACAGAACTTAGAGGGTTACGAACCCAAGGATTTGATATTACCACGTACGAAAGACGATTCACAGAATTGTGCCTATTGTGTCCGGGAGCATTCGAAGATGAGGAAGAGAAGATCGACGCGTTTGTGAAAGGATTACCGGAGAGAATCCAAGAAGATACAAGTTCACACGAGCCCACCTCCATACAACAGGCATGTAGAATGGCTCACAAACTAGTGAACCAGATTGAAGAAAGAATTAAAGAACAGACTGCTGAAGAGGCCAATGTGAAGCAAGTCAAAAGAAAGTGGGAGGAAAACGGTGATAAGAATCACCAATACAACAACAACAGCAATTACAACAATAATCGCAACAATTATCCCAACAATCGCAACATCAATCGCAACTACAACAAACGGCCCAACAACAACAACAATAACAACAACAACAACAACAACAACAGCAACTACAACAATCATCCCAACAACAATAATAACCGCAACAACAACAACAATCAGAAGCAGCTATGCCAAAGGTGTGAAAAGTATCACTCGGGGTTCTGCACCAAATTTAGCAACAAGTGTAAAATAAATGGTCATAGCGCGGCAAAGTGTGAGGTCTACGGACCAGGGGTTAATAGAACGAAAGGAACAAATGGTGTCAGAATGAGTAATGGTGGAGCAAGTAGTGTCGGAGCAAGTTATGCCAATGTAGTTTGTTATAAATGTGGAAAACCGGGCCACATTATTAGAAATTGCCCGAACCAGGAGAACACGAATGGACAAGGCCGCGGAAGAGTTTTCAATATTAATGCGGCAGAGGCACAGGAAGACCCGGAGCTTGTTACGGGTACGTTTCTTATTGACAATAAATCTACTTACGTTTTATTTGATTCGGGTGCGGATAGAAGCTATATGAGTAGAGATTTTTGTGCTAAATTAAGTTGTCCATTGACGCCTTTGGATAGTAAAATTTTACTCGAATTAGCAAATGGTAAATTAATTTCAGCAGATAATATATGTCGAAATCGAGAAATTAAACTGGTTAGCGAAACATTTAAGATTGATTTGATACCAGTAGAGTTAGGGAGTTTTGATGTGATAATCGGTATGGACTGGTTGAAAGAAGTGAAAGTAGAGATCGTTTGTTACAAAAATGCAATTCGCATTATACGAGAAAAAGGAAAACCCTTAATGGTGTACGGAGAAAAGGGCAACACGAAGCTACATATTATTAGTAATTTGAAGGCACAAAAACTAATAAGAAAAGGTTGCTATGCTGTTCTAGCACACGTCGAGAAAGTACAAACTGAAGAAAAGAGCATCAATGATGTTCCCATTGCAAAAGAATTTCCCGATGTATTTTCGAAAGAATTACCGGGATTACCCCCATAGCGATCCGTTGAATTTCAAATAGATCTTGTACCAGGAGCTGCACCAATAGCTCGTGCTCCTTACAGACTCGCACCTAGCGAGATGAAAGAACTGCAAAGCCAATTACAAGAACTTTTAGAGCGTGGTTTCATTCGACCAAGCACATCACCGTGGGGAGCTCCTGTTTTGTTTGTCAAGAAGAAATATGGTACATTCAGGTTGTGTATCGACTACCGAGAGTTGAACAAACTTACCATCAAGAACCGCTACCCACTACCGAGAATCGACGACTTATTTGATCAACTACAAGGCTCGTCTGTTTATTCAAAGATTGACTTACGTTCCGGGTATCATCAAATGCGGGTGAAAGAAGATGATATTCCAAAGACTGCTTTCAGAACACGTTACGGTCATTACGAGTTTATGGTCATGCCGTTTGGTTTAACTAATGCACCAGCTGTGTTCATGGACCTTATGAACCGAGTGTGTGGACCATACCTTGACAAGTTTGTCATTGTTTTCATTGATGACATACTTATTTACTCAAAGAATGACCAAGAACACGGTGAACATTTGAGAAAGGTGTTAAAAGTATTGAGGAAGGAAGAATTGTACGCTAAGTTTTCAAAGTGTGCATTTTGGTTGGAAGAAGTTCAATTCCTCGGTCACATAGTGAACAAAGAAGGTATTAAGGTGGATCCGGCAAAGATAGAAACTGTTGAAAAGTGGGAAACCCCGAAAACTCCGAAACACATACGCCAGTTTTTAGGACTAGCTGGTTACTACAGAAGGTTCATCCAAGACTTTTCCAGAATAGCAAAACCCTTGACTGCATTAACGCATAAAGGGAAGAAATTTGAATGGAATGATGAACAAGAGAAAGCGTTTCAGTTATTGAAGAAAAAGCTAACTACGGCACCTATATTGTCATTGCCTGAAGGGAATGATGATTTTGTGATTTATTGTGACGCATCAAAGCAAGGTCTCTGTTGTGTATTAATGCAACGAACAAAGGTGATTGCTTATGCGTCTAGACAATTGAAGATTCACGAACAAAATTATACGACGCATGATTTGGAATTAGGCGCGGTTGTTTTTGCATTAAAGACTTGGAGGCACTACTTATATGGGGTCAAAAGTATTATATATACCGACCACAAAAGTCTTCAACACATATTTAATCAGAAACAACTGAATATGAGGTAGCGTAGGTGGATTGAATTATTGAATGATTACGACTTTGAGATTCGTTACCACCCGGGGAAGGCAAATGTGGTAGCCGATGCCTTGAGCAGGAAGGACAGAGAACCCATTCGAGTAAAATCTATGAATATAATGATTCATAATAACCTTACTACTCAAATAAAGGAGGCGCAACAAGGAGTTTTAAAAGAGGGAAATTTAAAGGATGAAATACCCAAAGGATCGGAGAAACATCTTAATATTCGGGAAGACGGAATCCGGTATAGGGCTGAAAGGATTTGGGTACCAAAATTTGGAGATATGAGAGAAATGGTACTTAGAGAAGCTCATAAAACCAGATACTCAATACATCCTGGAACGGGGAAGATGTACAAGGATCTCAAGAAACATTTTTGGTGGCCGGGTATGAAAGCCGATATTGCTAAATACGTAAGAGAATGTTTGACGTGTTCTAAGGTCAAAGCTGAGCATCAGAAACCATCAGGTCTACTTCAACAACCCGAAATCCCAGAATGGAAATGGGAAAACATTACCATGGATTTCATCACTAAATTGCCAAGGACTGCAAGTGGTTTTGATACTATTTGGGTAATAGTTGATCGTCTCACCAAATCAGCACATTTCCTGCCAATAAGAGAAGATGACAAGATGAAGAAGTTAGCACGACTGTATTTGAAGAAAGTCGTCTCCAGACATGGAATACCAATCTCTATTATCTCTGATAGGGATGGCAGATTTATTTCAAGATTCTGGCAGACATTACAGCAAGCATTAGGAACTCGTCTAGACATGAGTACTGCCTATCATCCACAAACTGATGGGTAGAGCGAAAGGACGATACAAACGCTTGAAGACATGCTACGAGCATGTGTTATTGATTTCGGAAACAGTTGGGATCGACATCTACCATTAGCAGAATTTTCCTACAACAACAGCTACCATTCAAGCATTGAGATGGCGCCGTTTGAAGCACTTTATGGTAGAAAGTGCAGGTCTCCGATTTATTGGAGTGAAGTGGGGGATAGACAGATTACGGGTCCGGAGATTATACAAGAAACTACCGAGAAGATCATCCAAATTCAACAACGGTTGAAAACTGCCCAAAGTCGACAAAAAAGCTACGCTGACATTAAAAGAAAAGATATAGAATTTGAAATTGGAGAGATGGTCATGCTTAAAGTTGCACCTTGGAAAGGCGTTGTTCGATTTGGTAAACGAGGGAAATTAAATCCAAGGTATATTGGACCATTCAAGATTATTGATCGTGTCGGACCAGTAGCTTACCGACTTGAGTTACCTCAACAACTCGCAGCTGTACATAACACTTTCCACGTCTCGAATTTGAAGAAATGTTTTGCTAAAGAAGATCTCACTATTCCGTTAGATGAAATCCAAAAAACTCCAATTCATCGAAGAACCCGTCGAAATAATGAATCGTGAGGTTAAAAGACTTAAGCAAAACAAGATACCAATTGTTAAGGTTCGATGGAATGATCGTAGAGGACCCGAGTTCACCTGGGAGCGTGAAGATCAGATGAAGAAGAAATACCCGCATCTATTTCCAGAAGATTCGTCAACACCTTCAACAGCTTAAAATTTCGAGACGAAATTTATTTAACGGGTAGGTACTGTAGTGACCCGAACTTTTCCATGTTTATATATATTAATTGAGATTGATATTTATATGATTAAATGTTTCCAACATGTTAAGCAATCAAACTTGTTAAGACTTGATTAATTGAAATATGTTTCATATAGACAATTGACCACCCAAGTTGACCGGCGATTCACGAACGTTAAAACTTGTAAAAATGACATGACGATATATATATGGATATACATATGGTTAACATGAGATTATGATAAGTAAGTATCTCCATAAGTATATTAACAATGAGTTATATACATATAAACAAGACTACTAACTTAAGGATTTCGAAACGAGACATATATGTAACGATTATCGTTGTAACGACATTTAAATGTATATATATCATATTAAGATATATTAATATATCATAATATCATGATAATATAATAATTTAACATCTCATTAGATATAATAAACAATAGGTTAACAACATTAATTGAGATCGTTAACTTAAAGGTTTCAAAACAACACTTACATGTAACGACTAACGATGACTTAACGACTCAGTTAAAATGTATATACATGTAGTGTATTTAGATGTATTAAAATACTTTTGGAAGACTTCAAGACATATATCAAAACACTCATACTTAACGAAAATGGTTACAATTACTTTTCCATTCTTTTCTTTCATCAAGAATTTTAGTCGTATTCTTACCCGTATTATACACAGCTTCAAAACGTACTTACTATAAGTATATACCAATAGGAACTAGCATGGGATTCCACTCTTGATTATGTCATGTATGACTAATTAATTTTAACTTCTACCATGAGCTAGTCAACTAACTAGAACTCCTTTTAACCCCACTCACCACTCACCACTCACCAATTACCACTCATCATTCACTCCATTTCACTTCCAATTCTCTTTCTAATTCTCTCTCAACACACACACACTATTATGAACGTATTTTTCCAGTAGTTAATCATCATCTTCATCAAAAATCACTTCAAGAATCAAGCTATAATCATCATAGGAAGAACACTTCAAGAACACTTCAAAAATCCCTTCAAGTTTACTAATTTACTTCCAAGCTTTCTAATCCATTCCAAGTAATCACCTAAGATCAAGAAACCTTTGTTATATATAGTAGGTTATCTTTCTTATTCAAGGTAATATTCATATTCAAACTTTGATTCAATTTCTATAACTATAAACTATCTTAATTCGAGTAAAAATCTTACTTGAACTTGTTTTTGTGTCATGATCCTACTTCAAGAACTTTCAAGCCATCCAAGATCATTTGAAGCTAGATCATTTCTTATCACTTCCAGTAGGTTTACCTACTAAACTTTAGGTAGTAATGATGTTCATAACATCATTCGATTCATATATATAAAACTATCTTATTCGAAGGTTTAAACTCGTAATCACTAGAACATAGTTTAGTTAATTCTAAACTTGTTCGCAAACAAAAGTTAATCCTTATAACTTGACTTTCAAAATTAACTACACACATGTTCTATATCTATATGATATGCTAACTTAATGATTTAAAAGCTGGAAACACGAAAAACACCGTAAAACCGGATTTACGCCGTCGTAGTAACACCGCGGGCTGTTTTGGGTTAGTTAATTAAAAACTATGATAAACTTTGATTTAAAAGTTGTTATTCTGAGAAAATGATTTTTATTATGAACATGAAACTATATCCAAAAATTATGGTTAAACTCAAAGTGGAAGTATGTTTTCTAAAATGGTCATCTAGACGTCGTTCTTTCGACTGAAATGACTACCTTTACAAAAATGACTTGTAACTTATTTTTCCGACTATAAACCTATAGTTTTCTATTTAGATTCATAAAATAGAGTTCAATATGAAACCATAGCAATTTGATTCACTCAAAACGGATTTAAAATGAAGAAGTTATGGGTAAAACAAGATTGGATAATTTTTCTCATTTTAGCTACGTGAAAATTGGTAACAAATCTATTCCAACCATAACTTAATAAACTTGTATTGTATATTATGTAATCTTGAGATACCATAGACACGTATACAATGTTTCGACCTATCATGTCGACACATCTATATATATTTCGGAACAACCATAGACACTCTATATGTGAATGTTGGAGTTAGCTATACAGGGTTGAGGTTGATTCCAAAATATATATAGTTTGAGTTGTGATCAATACTGAGATACGTATACACTGGGTCATGGATTGATTCAAGATAATATTTATCGATTTATTTCTGTACATCTAACTGTGGACAACTAGTTGTAGGTTACTAACGAGGACAGCTGACTTAATAAACTTAAAACATCAAAATATATTAAAAGTGTTGTAAATATATTTTAAACATACTTTGATATATATGTATATATTGTTATAGGTTCGTGAATCAACCAGTGGCCAAGTCTTACTTCCCGACGAAGTAAAAATCCGTGAAAGTGAGTTATAGTCCCACTTTTAAAATCTAATATTTTTGGGATGAGAATACATGCAGGTTTTATAAATGATTTACAAAATAGACACAAGTACGTGAAACTACATTCTATGGTTGAATTATCGAAATCGAATATGCCCCTTTTTATTAAGTCTGGTAATCTAAGAATTAGGGAACAGACACCCTAATTGACGCGAATCCTAAAGATAGATCTATTGGGCCTAACAAACCCCATCCAAAGTACCGGATGCTTTAGTACTTCGAAATTTATATCATATCCGAAGGGTGTCCCAGAATGATGGGGATATTCTTATATATGCATCTTGTTAATGTCGGTTACCAGGTGTTCACCATATGAATGATTTTTATCTCTATGTATGGGATGTGTATTGAAATATGAAATCTTGTGGTCTATTATTATGATTTGATATATATAGGTTAAACCTATAACTCACCAACATTTTTGTTGACGTTTAAAGCATGTTTATTCTCAGGTGAATACTAAGAGCTTCCGTTGTTGCATACTAAAATAAGGACAAGATTTGGAGTCCATGTTTGTATGATATTGTGTAAAAACTGCATTCAAGAAACTGATTTCGATGTAACATATTTGTATTGTAAACCATTATGTAATGGTCGTGTGTAAACAGGATATTTTAGATTATCATTATTTGATAATCTACGTAAAGCTTTTTAAACCTTTATTTATGAAATAAAGGTTATGGTTTGTTTTAAAAATGAATGCAGTCTTTGAAAAACGTCTCATATAGAGGTCAAAACCTCGCAACGAAATCAATTAATATGGAACGTTTTTAATCAATAAGAACGGGACATTTCATATGAAGGAATTGAGACATATTCGTGCGCTAAAGTTCTTGTATGCGAAAAGTGATCAGACCAAGTTAAAGGTCGCGACGCGGAGGAGTGGGTCGCGGCGCTACATTACAAACAAATCAGAATCAGGAGGCATGGTAAGGAAGGCATCAGACCACGCCTTAGGTCGCGGCGCGACAGAAAGGGCCGCGGCACGGCATTTAGCTGATTTCAATTCCAGGAGGCATGTTAAGGCAACCACAAGAATACGTTATAGGTCGCGGCGCGACTATTAAGGCCGCGACGTGGCATTCTGGGCGAGCTGGTACCAGATTTGCAATTTTAAAGGATGTTCGAGGGCATTTTGGTCATTTCGCGTATGTGCCAGATTTGGGATCTTAAATCCCATCCACTCATCTCATTTCCTTTTATCTTTTTCCTTTTCTTCTTCATTTTCTCTCAAAAATTCAAACACCCCAATTGATTCAAAGGGATTTTTGGAAAGGAAGAAGCGGGTTTTGATCGAAAGCGTAAGAGACAAGTTTGTTCTCCTAGTTCTTAGCTACAAGGTGATACGAGCGGTAAGCTCTAATTCCGAATTTCATTTTCGTGTTCATCATTCGAATTGGGGTTTTTGGCTTGTATGTTCATAGATGGAACCCATTTAGTTGTTAATTGAAGATTAACACCAATGTTCGGGTTTATTGTTGTTATTGGCGAGTTTTGGTGTAAAACCCGAATATTTATCTTGTATACTTGTGTACTTATGACATTCGAGAACGGGCTTCGTTGAATATTGTTATGTAATTGAAAAGGTAAAAGAATCTGAAACTGGCTACTTGCGCGCCGCGCGGGTCTGGGGTGCGCCGCGCCAAATCGCGCAGACAGCCCTCTTCTTCTTTTTAATTGTTTTAAATGAAGGGCAATTGGGTAATTTCACTTGGGGCCGGATTTGTGAGCCATATTAGCTGGTTTGGATCAGTTTTGGATGATATTCATATCCATCCATCACTCCCAACTATCTAGAGAGAGAGAGAGAGAGATTCTAGAGAGAGATTTGGGGTTTTGGAGAAGAAGGAGGCCGTTTGGATCAAAAGCTCGAGTTCTAAAGTTGTTCCTTTCGTTCCTAGCTACGTTGTGGTAGTATTGGTAAGCTCAAACTCCGAATTTCATTTATTGGATTTGTTATTCAAGTTAGGGTTTTGAGTTAGTTTGATGAAAAACCCTTTTAGATGATGAAATGGGTTTAGTGATGCTAGTAATTGGGTTTATTGTTAATTGTTGGTGAATTTTGGGTTGGTGAACTAATTGGCCATGTTTAGGACTTGAAATTGAGTTTAATCACTTAAGTTAGTGATTAAGGAAGTATTGAAACCCATTTAAGGTTAATTGGTTGACTAATTGTGACTTTGGGTCAAATTAGGGTTTGGTGGTGATTATGACCCATTTGGCGATTTAATGAGGTTTATAAACTTGAAATGGATTAAGTTGAAGTATAAAACCGAGTTAAATGTGTTTTGGTGTCAAAACTTGTAAAGAATGAGATTTTGACCTTTATGGGTTAAAATTAGGGTTTAAGTGTCAAAATGGGTATGACACGTGTTTAACACTTGAGTTCGGGTTTATTTGGCATATTAGGACCATTCTCACTTGTGTGAGTGATTATTGGTTAGTTTGGGCGCGGTTTGTACTTGGTAGTGCATTTGAGTCAAATTTGCACTAAGTGTCGAATTGGGTTGATTTGTGAATCCACTCTAAGTGTATTGTTGTAATTGTGATAATGGAATAGGTATTTTCCATTGGCGAGTTGCGGTTTACTTGGAAGCTTTCTTCAAGACTTCAAGGTGAGTGATAATATCCTATGTGCATATGTATGTGTAGGATGGGTGCGGGTCGGGTGAAGTGATTCTCGGCTATAGAGCTCACTTCACATATAGGTGGATTTGATAGACTTGCGTTTAGATCCAATTGGCACGGTTGTGCGTTTTGGTTGACCATATTTGGCGAGGTACACGTTTTGTGTGTACACTATCACACGTGGTTGTGATGTGGATGATATAACCCCAATGGCGAAGGGTTTTGAGTTGGAGAAGTGAATCACGTGTAGTTCGGATTCACGATGACGCGTGTAGTTCAGTCATCTTATCAAAATGAATCTCGTGTAGTTCGGATTCATGGTGACTCGTGTAGTTCGGTCATCTTATTGAGGTAGTAATCTCGTGTGGTTTCAGATTACTAAGGCTCGTGTAGTTCGGCCAACCTCGATGTTGTGAAGATAGTAATCTCGTGTGGTTTCGGATTACTAAGGCTCGTGTAGTTCGGCCAATCTTCATTGTGGTATTTGGTTCTCGGTATCGAGTTAAGGTGTTAACCTTGTTCGTTTATATTGTTATATATTAATGTATTGTTGTGTTGTAGCTAACCCTCCGGGTGTAGCTATTTGGCGTTGTTCACATCGTCGTTGGTGAACTTATATTGTTGTTGTATCTTTAGCTTGTTGCTTAGAGATCGTACGGTATGCTTAGTGTAGTGCCTTATATATGGATGCCTCGGTATGCGGTATTTGTTATTTTGTGGCGTGTCCATTTTATACATATATATGTATGTAGTATATTATCATTCACTAAGCGTTAGCTTACCCTCTCGTTGTTGACTCTTTTTATAGATTGCATGCGGATGGTGGCTCGGGTAAGCGCGAGGATTAGAGGACTTGCATAGTTTGCGTAGAAGGCTTGCTTTTAGATTTATTAGGATTGGGTAGCGTATCCCCAATCGCCATGCTCGGCTTTGCTTTGTATTAAAAGTCTTATGGTCGAAAATTATATTTTGATACTTAAAGGGTAATTTGGGTCGATGTGGGCCCCGCTTCGTAAACTAAATTTTATTAATGGAACGCGCTAGTTTTTATATATTGAACATGCGGTTAAAAGTGTTTTTTCTAAATACGTCGGGAACTAGTCAAACATTTTCGCATTTAAAGACTTTCCGGACAGTCAGGTTTGGCGCGCCGCGCGGCCTATATGGCGCGCCGCGCCAGGTGGCAGTTCAGCAAATTTTTTTTTTGTTTTGTAATTTTACACGGTTTAATCGCGGGTTGGTTTGGGTTGTTACAAGTGGTATCAGAGCATGGTCTAAGGGATTTAGGTGACTTGAGATAGGTGCCTAGACTTAGACTTGTGTGTGCTTAAATTGTTGCGGGACTTGTAGGATTACGGGTCGGAATGGGTTTAGTTAGTGCCTTGTTTATAGGTTGACTAACGTTATTATTGGTAATGCGGATATTATTAATATATTATTTGTGTTGTGGTAATAATTCTCGCGTGTGTTTGTACCGCGTAGAATTTTGGTTGTGTTTGTTTATATCATCGAGCGAGACGGTCGTTGTACTAACGAGTCGATGCGGCGTGTGTGCGTAATAAGAACTTGCAAACCTTATTACGGGTGCAAATCGTGTCTAACAAGTGATGTACGATGAGTGTTTAGCAAGATGGGGCTGTGTCGTGCGTACGGTTTTACACGTTCGTGGACTAATCGTTTTGCATTCTTTAGAATGACGACGCGAAACGAGACCGAGGCGAATGACGCGGAGTTTAACACTAGAGTTGCGGCCGCCGTTGCGGAGCAAATGAGCGCGTTAGAAGAAAGAATGGATAGGAGGTATTCCGAACTTCAAAGTAGTGGTGAAATTGAGCGTTATCTTAAGAGCTTCATGAGGACTAAACCCCCGATGTATGACGGAAAGCCGGATCCTTTGGTAAGCACAACTTGGATTTCGGACGTCGAAGGGTGTTTCCGTACTATTGATTGCCCTCCTGAGAGAAAGACGAGACTCGCTACGAGTTTGTTGCGGGGTAGGGCAAGGGATTGGTTGGATGGTAAGATTGATCTTGTCGGTGGCGAGACGTTTATGGCTTTATCGTGGGACGACTTTAAGGAGGAATTCTTCGAGGAGTTCCGGACTTCGGCCGATTTGTGGGAATTGCGTAATGAGTTGCGAAATTTGCGACAAGGATCTATGGATTTGAGTACTCTCAAGACGACCTTTATGGCGAAGGCTCGTTTTTGTCCGGAGTATTTGGGGAATGATCGTTTGTTGATGGGGGATTTCTATCGGACCTTGAATGATGACTTGAAAAGTAAAATTAGTCGGGGTCAAGCGAAATCGTTTTCGGAATTATTCGACTTGGCTAGAGGTTTCGAGTCGTATTCACGATCAAAAAATGGTGAACCTTCAAGTGAGCGAAGGGTCGTTTCTTATGGTGCTCCGAGTAAGAGGGCTAAGGGTCCGAGTGTGAGCACGGGTGGTACGCGAGCGGGTATGTCGGATTCTAGTGCGGCTAGATGTTACATTTGTGGCTTGAGGGGTCACAAGTCTTGGGAATGTTCGGTACCAAAGGGTGATGGTATGGTGTGCTTCAATTGCCAAAAAGAAGGACATCGTAAGTCGGAATGTCCCAAGTTAGCGGGGACGGGTGCGGCCAGGAGACGTTAAGGTACGTTTAATTTTGATAAATATGTCTTTTGATTATTTATTAAATGCCGTTTGAGTTTGAGTTGCGTGCCTTTATTGTGCATGTTATGCTATGGGTGACGTTCCTAATGGAAGTACCCTATGTTGATGTTTGATTGACGGGCGAAGGGCATAAGACTTGGTGCAACCAAGCATTCCTTAGTATTTGGGAAACGTTTCTACCAAGCCACGGAAATGGTTTTGGTGTTTGGTTGTTAAGCGCGTGTTCGCTTTTATGTTGAAGTGACGAATCATGAGGTTCGTCGGTTGGTTGCAACCCTTGAGATCGAGTGTTTTAAATCTCGATGTGTGTTGGTAATGGAGTCTTTATGACGCGACATTAGGTGCCTCTTTTATACCTACTAGCGTGGTGTTCGACTCCGATTGTGTTGCGGTACACTTTTTGTACAAAGTGTTTAAGGGTTGGTTAAAATCCTTCGTGTGCTCAAGGTTGGAGCAAGATGTGGTAATGGGTCGTGTGAACCCAATTATTGGTAAAGTCTACCTTTGGTAGCATTGTACGGGTGTACGAGATGCGGTTATGGAACGTAATTCCAAGTGGAGGAGTTACACTCCCGCACGAGGAGGTTTTAGTGTGAGATTTCGGACAATGTTTAAGTAAACCGAAACTTGTGTCGGGACCTAGATTTGGTCGATTTGTGGTAGAGTACAATTTCGGATAAATTGTACTTATGGTTTGGATTTGAATCATCATTGAGGTGGTAACGTGGTAAATCTCGTAGAGAGATAATGGACGTGTTTGGCGAGCAAGGTGAAATCCTCCGGTTAAGGGAGGTGTGTGTCTGGTTCTCTTGTGGAGAATTATTGTTTGGTACCTATGTTTGGTATAGGTGGTTCTTGCTCGATTATGGTATGGTTGTTTGATGAAGCATGATCTTTAGGGTCCGCTGACTTCATCATGGGAATACGTGATTGGTGGAGCATGACTTTCGTGGTCCGCTGACTTCATCATGAGCGTGGTGTTATATCGGTGAAGCATGATCTTCGGGTCCGCTGACTTCATCCGGTGTTGTGATCGGTGAAGCATGATCTTCGGGTCCGCTGACTTCATCCGGTGTTGTGACCGGTGAAGCATGATCTTCGGTTCCGCTGACTTCATCCGGTGTTGTGATTGGTGGAGCATGACCTTCGGGGTCCGATGACTTCATCAAGGGAGTAGTGTTATGTCGGTATGGTGTAACACTATCGGGAAATGCGAGTACCGGTGGGAAATGCGAGTACCATTCCTGTGTTGAGATTGTGGATCGCGTGTGTTTTCGGATTCACGATGACGCGTGTAGTTCGGTCATCTTATTGGAATGAATCTCGTGTAGTTCGGATTCATGGTGACTCGTGTAGTTCGGTCATCTTATTGAGGTAGTAATCTCGTGTGGTTTCGGATTACTAAGGCTCGTGTAGTTCGGCCAACCTCGATGTTGTGGAAGTGAATCTCGTGTAGTTCGGATTCACGAATGACTCGTGTGGTTTCGGTCATTGTATTGAGGAGTGAATCTCGTGTAGTTCGGATTCACAATTGACTCGTGTAGTTCGGTCATTCCTCCGGGATAGTGACTCTCGTGTAGTTCGGATTCACTATGGCGCGTGTAGTTCGGCCATTCCCGATTGTTGTTGTGGTGAAGGTAGTGAGTCGCGTGTAGTTCGGATTCACTAGGGCGCGTGTGTTTTCGGCCAGCCTTCGTGTCGTGTGATCTATTGGTTGTTTGATACACCAATGGTAGGGTCGTAAGGACCATGTTGCGGGAACTATCGGTCATTTTATACGTCGATGGTGGGGTCGTGAGGACCATGTTGTGGGATTAGTGAGGCGATAGCCGTGTTTCGCTCACATGTTTGCTACGGGTGTGACGATGGTTGATTTCGTACACCTTGGGTTTTGCGTTTCTATAGTCATTTTGGGCGCTATCGGTTCTAGCCGTTGGATTATGATGTTACGGTAGTTGTGTATTGGTCGTATGGCGCACTACAAGGGATGTTTAGTGATTGGTGTAATCCGTAAGGGTTCGTTTGGTTCGGTCTTCATCGTTTCGGGTTGTTGACCTTAGGTCGATATTTGGTTGTTTTTAGCATTGTACTTAGAAAGGGTACACTATAGGGTTGATATCTCGGTTCGAGATTGATTGAGTTTCCCGATGTGAGGGATTGAACATGGTTTTAGTGCTCGGATTGTGATTTGTTAAATCGCGTGTGACGATTTTGGTTGTTAGAGGTGATTCATTGGGAAGAGTTGCCTAGGAAAGTCGAATTGGGACGTATGTTTGAGGACCGTGGAGTGTGGTCCGTTTGGTTAAGTGACGAGGATCACGAGGACGTGATCGAGTTTAAGTGGGGGAGAGTTGTAAGACCCGAATATTTATCTTGTATACTTGTGTACTTATGACATTCGAGAACGGGCTTCGTTGAATATTGTTATGTAATTGAAAAGGTAAAAGAATCTGAAACTGGCTACTTGCGTGCCGCGCGGGTCTGGGGCGCGCCGCGCCAAATCGCGCAGACAGCCCTCTTCTTCTTTTTAATTGTTTTAAATGAAGGGCAATTGGGTAATTTCACTTGGGGCCGGATTTGTGAGCCATATTAGCTGGTTTGGATCAGTTTTGGATGATATTCACATCCATCCATCACTCCCAACTATCTAGAGAGAGAGAGAGATTCTAGAGAGAGATTTGGGGTTTTGGAGAAGAAGGAGGCCGTTTGGATCAAAAGCTCGAGTTCTAAAGTTGTTCCTTTCGTTCCTAGCTACGTTGTGGTAGTATTGGTAAGCTCAAACTCCGAATTTCATTTATTGGATTTGTTATTCAAGTTAGGGTTTTGAGTTAGTTTGATGAAAAACCCTTTTAGATGATGAAATGGGTTTAGTGATGCTAGTAATTGGGTTTATTGTTAATTGTTGGTGGATTTTGGGTTGGTGAACTAATTGGCCATGTTTAGGACTTGAAATTGAGTTTAATCACTTAAGTTAGTGATTAAGGAAGTATTGAAACCCATTTAAGGTTAATTGGTTGACTAATTGTGACTTTGGGTCAAATTAGGGTTTGGTGGTAATTATGACCCATTTGGCGATTTAATGAGGTTTATAAACTTGAAATGGATTAAGTTGAAATATAAAACCGAGTTAAATGTGTTTTGGTGTCAAAACTTGTAAAGAATGAGATTTTGACCTTTATGGGTCAAAATTAGGGTTTAAGTGTCAAAATGGGTATGACACGTGTTTAACACTTGAGTTCGGGTTTATTTGGCATATTAGGACCATTCTCACTTGTGTGAGTGATTATTGGTTAGTTTGGGCGCGGTTTGTACTTGGTAGTGCATTTGAGTCAAATTTGCACTAAGTGTCGAATTGGGTTGATTTGTGAATCCACTCTAAGTGTATTGTTGTAATTGTGATAATGGAATAGGTATTTTCCATTGGCGAGTTGCGGTTTACTTGGAAGCTTTCTTCAAGACTTCAAGGTGAGTGATAATATCCTATGTGCATATGTATGTGTAGGATGGGTGCGGGTCGGGTGAAGTGATTCTCGGCTATAGAGCTCACTTCACATATAGGTGGATTTGATAGACTTGCGTTTAGATCCAATTAGCACGGTTGTGCGTTTTGGTTGACCATATTTGGCGAGGTACACGTTTTGTGTGTACACTATCACACGTGGTTGTGATGTGGATGATATAACCCCAATGGCGAAGGGTTTTGAGTTGGAGAAGTGAATCACGTGTAGTTCGGATTCACGATGACGCGTGTAGTTCGGTCATCTTATCAAAATGAATCTCGTGTAGTTCGGATTCATGGTGACTCGTGTAGTTCGGTCATCTTATTGAGGTAGTAATCTCGTGTGGTTTCGGATTACTAAGGCTCGTGTAGTTCGGCCAACCTCGATGTTGTGAAGATAGTAATCTCGTGTGGTTTCGGATTACTAAGGCTCGTGTAGTTCGGCCAATCTTCATTGTGGTATTTGGTTCTCGGTATCGGGTTAAGGTGTTAACCTTGTTCGTTTATATTGTTATATATTAATGTATTGTTGTGTTGTAGCTAACCCTCCGGGTGTAGCTATTTGGCGTTGTTCACATCGTCGTTGGTGAACTTATATTGTTGTTGTATCTTTAGCTTGTTGCTTAGAGATCGTACGGTATGCTTAGTGTAGTGCCTTATATATGGATGCCTCGGTATGCGGTATTTGTTATTTTGTGGCGTGTCCATTTTATACATATATATGTATGTAGTATATTATCATTCACTAAGCGTTAGCTTACCCTCTCGTTGTTGACTCTTTTTATAGATTGCATGCGGATGGTGGCTCGGGTAAGCGCGAGGATTAGAGGACTTGCATAGTTTGCGTAGAAGGCTTGCTTTTGGATTTATTAGGATTGGGTAGCGTATCCCCAATCGCCATGCTCGGCTTTGTTTTGTATTAAAAGTCTTATGGTCGAAAATTGTATTTTGATACTTAAAGGGTAATTTGGGTCGATGTGGGCCCCGCTTCGTAAACTAAATTTTATTAATGGAACGCGCTAGTTTTTATATATTGAACATGCGGTTAAAAGCGTTTTGTCTAAATACGTCGGGAACTAGTCAAACATTTTCGCATTTAAAGACTTTCCGGACAGTCAGGTTTGGCGCGCCGCGCGGCCTATATGGCGCGCCGCGCCAGGTGGCAGTTCAGCAAATTTTTTTTTTATTTTGTAATTTTACACGGTTTAATCGCGGGTTGGTTTGGGTTGTTACATTTGGGTTTGGTGAACAAGTGTAAGTTTGTAAGACTTGCAAATGGGTGTAATCACTAGTATTTAGTGATTATTGAGGTGTTGGAAGCCTTTAGGGTTCATGTGGTTGACTAATTTTGATTAGAGTCAAAATTAGGGTTTGGTGATGATTATAGCCCAATTGTCGATTTAATAAGGTTTATAAACTTAAAATGGATTAAGTTGAAGTATAAACCCTAGTTAAATATGTTTTGGTCTCAAAACTTGTTCGTGGCGAAATGTTGACTTCTTATGGGTCAAATTAGGGTTTATGGGCGATTTTGAGAATGATAAGTGTTTAACACTTATGTTTGGGTTTAATTGGCGTATTAGGACCATTGTCACTATTGTTAGTGATTATTGGTTAGTTTGGGCGCGGTTTGTGCTCGGAGGTGCATTGGGTCGAAATTGCGCTAGTTGTTGATTTGGGTTGGTTTGTAAATCCACCATAATTGTGTTATTTGTCATGTGATAATGGAATAGGTACGTTCCATTGGCGTTTGCGGATTTTGGTTGGCATCCATCAAGACTTCAAGATGAGTGTAAATTTACTATGCACATGTGTATGTGTAAAATGGGGGTGTGTGTGTGTGTAGGGTGACCCTTGTTCGGGTTTACTCTATGTTCGTGTGGGAGGATGGACCTTGTGCTTCGGGTCCATGTGATACGCTTACGCGTTGTGGGTTTTTACCCTTGGTGTTGTGAATTGGCTAGCGTTTTGGATAACCCTTTTGGCGATGGGTTGCTAGCATTTGTTGTTGAGGAAATGAATCTCGGTTAGTGCGGATTCATGATGACTCGGGTTGTTTCGGTCATCTTGGTGATGAGGTGGTGAATTTCGGGTTGTGCGAATTCACTAAGGCTCGGGTAGTTCGGCCAACCTCGGTTGTAGAAGTGGTGAAGGAAGTGAATCTCGGGTAGTGCGAATTCACTAAGGCTCGGGTAGTTCGGCCGACCTTCATGTGGTTTGGGTTAAGGGGTTAACCTTATCGTTATTGTTGATTATAGTTGTTATATACGCGTATATACTTATTGTTGTGTTGTAGCTAATCTTGTGGCGTTAGCTTGGCGTTTACGTAGCGTGTAGCTACTTTGTGTATTGTGCTCTTTTGTAGTTTGTTTACCATGCGGAGACGGTATGTGTTATTTTGATGCTTGGTGATGCGTAGCCATTTTATGCATATGTATGTGTATAGTATCTTTACATTCACTAAGTATTAGCTTACCCTCTCGTTGTTTACATTTTTATAGATTTGCATGGAGGAGGTGGCTCGGGTAAGAATGGGGACTAGTGGACTTGCGTAGTTTGCTTTAGAAGATGCGCTTTTGGATCGATTAGGATTGGGTAGCGTATCCCCAATCACCATGCTCGGCTTTGTTGGACATTAAAATAGTCGGGTCGTGTTTACCCTTTCGGATATTTAAACTATGTATTAAATGTTCGAAAAGTTTATTGAACTTATTATTGTGTTAAAGATGTATTTGGAAACATAAATGGGACCTAAATATTAATGTATTAAAGAAAAAAAAATTACGGGCCGGTTTAAATAAGGGTTGGGTTGTTTCAAAATGAGAAGAGATTAAAAGGGATAAAAGTGAGATCTTTCGAGTGTGAAAGAAATATTAAAAAGAAAATACATTATAATGATCCATTCATTCCCTTTTCTTTTCCGTCTATCAAATTATGAAACAATAATTATTTTCAATTTTCTTTAACTTTTCTTTCTTTTCTCCAAAATTATATCAAGGAATAAAACAAATAAAATAGTTAAATGCTCAAAGCCTCTGTATTTTATCTAGGATGGGAAAAAAAAAGAGAAAAAACGCAGTACCAGATAGAAAAACTCCAAATCGATAACTTTGGGCCGGGTAAATGGTCTAGGACCGGGTATGGTAATGATTTTTTTTTTTTCCGAATCCAGGTCGGGGATGGTTTTAGACACAAATACGATTACCTAACTGTACCCGGATAATGACCGTCCATATACCAACCCATATACTCGTTAAACCTGTCCCATAAACCCGATTACTCAGCCCGATTATCCGGCCCGTATGCCTAAAAAGACTCGAATACTCGAGGAAAAACTCGTTTATCCGATAGTTTGTACTTCGTAAGTAATGGGGACACGGATGCTCGTAGGAAAACCCATTTATTATCTAGTTAATAAGTAAATGGGACTCGATGAGTTTAGATTTGAGACCAACTTTTTAATTGGGTTTGAGTCTGGGCCCGGCCCGATTTCATCCTAATTCTATCGAAAGAGGGCGTTTTTATCCTTTAGCTACTACCTGCATTTTGTCTCTCTCACGCATATTACACACGCCAAATCACACACAAATTCTCTCTCTTCCTTTATTTTCTTGTTTTTTTTTTTTTTTTTTTTTTTTTTTTTTTTAGTAAAAAGTTGAATTGAATCTTTTAGGAAAAGATTGGTACTCCACTTCACTATTCCTTTGAATGTATGATGAATAATCCTGAATGTGGGTCTTCAGGAATGGAATCTGTGTTTTCAGGTTTGTAATTTCCACACTTTATTTTAATTCCCTTTTATTATATTTTTTTAATTTAAAAATTTAATTTAATATAATGCCTCATTTTTGCTGCTCCTGATGCATGATTTTAATAACATTATGTTCTTCATTCTTGATTCATAGTTGTTACTTACAAAAATAGTTCTTTTTGTTCTTTTACTATTTTTATGTAATGTATTATTAATGCCTCTGATTAGTTGCTGATGCATGCCTAAAAAGTTCTTTATGCCGTGCTTTTCAATTATTATTATTATTTTGATTTTTAACTTTTTTTTTTTTTGAAAAATGTAGGTTAGAAATAGCAGTTGTGAGTCTTGATAGAATGTGTTTTCACCTCTAGGGTTCCGCTATTGAAGTTTTTGATTTTTTTTTTCTTTTTTTAGGGTGCAAAACAGATTACATTATAATTAAACTATTTTATTTCTAGCTTTGGATTCTCTAATGTATATTAATTACTACTTAGAATCATTACAATTTTGTTAGGATTTAACAACTTTGAAGCAAAAAAGTAGTGTATGTTTGACATGAAAAGGTTTATAAGTATTTATATATTCATTTTTTGTAACAGAGGTAGTAAAGAAAGTATGCTATTATTAAATTACTAAATTATATTATATTAAAATACATATAAGTGGTAGAAACTAGATATGATTGCTTACAAGTTACAAAAATGTATAGTTTGACTTAAATGGATGCCTTAAATTCTTAAATACTGTTTGGTACTGATGAAGTAAAGAAGTCCTGTGGACCCTATTGAGTTAGGATATCTTCAATTCATAGTATTGATGTGGGCAATTTGGTAATTTCATAAAAAAAAAAATATTGAAGAAAGGTATTGTAAGCTGCTATCTGTGGACATGAGGAAAAAAAAAAAAAAAAAAAAAAAAAAAATGTTACTTCTTTGTTTTTATTTGTAGTGGGAAGTGGGGATACTTTCTCAATATTTTTCTATTATCATTGCATATATAAGTTCATGAATCAATGATTTAATTAATGATGTGTAGTTTGTTTGGCTATTTGATATGTAGGATTTTGCACAATTTGTATTTTGTAATTGTTTTAATTTGACAGGATATGTGCTTGACCCTGAAAAATGTAATCAAATGAGTTTGGAAGAAAAAAGAAAACTTGTTCATCGTATTGCTCATTGGTCCGAAGATGCTCCAAAGATTCTTAGTTCGTTGACCCGTAAAGAGCTTCTTGAAATCATATGTGCCGAAATGGGTAAAGAACGAAAGTATAGTGGATTCACAAAACTTAGAATGATAAACCACCTTCTTAAACTAGTCTCAAACAACACGAAAAAACCAACTACAACCGAAAATTCAATTGATATCTCACCGTTAAAGAAGCAAAAACATGAGGGCCCACTTGAACTACCTAGTACTAATACTACCACATGTGAGAGTATCCGAAATCACGACCAAACTAAGACTCGTGTATGTCAAAATCTAGCATGTAAAGCAGCATTGTCGACTAAGGATGTTTTTTGCAAGAGATGTTCTTGTTGTATATGTCATCGGTTTGATGATAATAAGGATCCAAGTTTTTGGTTAACGTGCGATTGGGATTCGGATTCACGTAACGAAGGCGATGAGCCATGTGGCATGTCGTGCCATTTAGAATGTGCTACTACTCACAATAAGGCTGGCATATCAACCAATGGTTACTATCCGAAGCTGGATGGCGATTTTTATTGTGTTTCTTGCGGAAAGTTAAATGGTATAATGAGGTAATTATATACTTTCTTTTCTTAATGGGCGAATAGGAGTGTTGAGTAACGGATCAAAATGGATTTGACTCGACTGATAATATTTTGCAATGCTTTTTATGGATCAGATCCGCCTATATCAAAATTTTACGAGCAATATGTGATTCAATGCGCTTGATAAATCCACCATTATCATGCATTAAGTACTTGTTACAAGTACTTAATGCATGATAATGGTAGATTTATCAACATCATCAGTGGAAATATCATTAGCCTTCATTTATAACCCATTTGACATGTTACCTTCTTAGTTGCCCCTTTTTATACCTGTTAGATATAAAATATAACCCAGCCATTCACATGCAAATGGGTCAAATTTGCCACCCCTTCCAAAATATCTGCAAATGTTAGTTTTAGATATGATTTACAAATACTAGGCCAAATTTGTTACTGTCCAAGTGCGTAATTGATATTGTTGGAAATACAGTAGATATGATTGTAAGTTGTAACCTTCAATATCTACAAAATCAATATGTTTGACCTAAAAAGTCAACTGTTTCAGGACGTGGAGAAAACAGCTGGTTTATGCTATTGAAGCCAGAAGAGTTGACGCGCTGTGTCTCCGTGTTTCTCTAAGTAACAAGATCATTGAAGGCACTCTGAAATATAAGAAACTTCTGAACATTGTCGAATCTGCAGCAAACATACTTGAAAGTGAAGTGGGACCCATTAATTCAGTATCAGTTAAGATGGACCGACGCCTTGTTAACAGGCTCCCGTGTAGCGTTGAAGTTCACACACTCTGTACTTCTGCAATTGAAGCTTTTGATTCATTGTTCTCCAATTCAAGCGTAGATCATTACCAACCAAACAAAATCGCAAGCAAGTGTTCTTTTAATCTTTAATTTTCTTTCTCGCAAGGTTGCTAAAATGCTACCCGGGGAGTACTCTGTCGGGACTTTTTAAGGAGTACTCGGCAACTCGAGGAGTACTCGGATGTTGACAAAATATGACTTTGACCGATTTTGACCAATTTTGGCTGAATTTCAAGTATCCCGAGTTTTGGTCAAGTTTCCGAGTAATCCTTAGTTTTGGCCGAGTTTGACTGATTTTTTACAGAGTTTGACCAAGTTTGACCGAGACTTGTCGAGTACTCCCCGAGTTGCAAAAACCGAGTACTCGGTTTACAATTATCTTGTGCATATAATGAATCAATGTGATAATTAAATCACTTCGTTTACATTGGAACTGTTAAGATTGACAAATATTCATGTTTATTAATATTAATATTTTTTTTTACGCAGCATGTCGGATATCATTTGAAGAATCTACGCCAACTTCAGTAACAATCGTACTAGATTACGAACCGAATTTATTTGAAGATTTCTTCGGATGCAGAATTTGGCACTGGAAGTCAACTCTCACTTCATATCCCAAAGAAGCAACGTACGTCGTCCTCAACCCCGAAAAAAGATTCAAGCTCACGAATCTCGATCCATCAACCGAGTATTCTTGCATGGTGTCTTTCTTCAGCAACAAGAAAGTCCTCGGGTTTTGGGAGTCAAAATGGTCAACAAGCAAGGAAACAGAAGTCAACGCTAAAACGCAAACAGATTCAACAACTGAGTTTCCTTGTACTCCATGCAAATCTGACGGTACAACAAAAGCGGGACCCAAAGGTGAACCGAAGAAAAACGAGTTTGAATATGCAGTGGGTGTGATCAGAAGTTTGGAACATAAGGGGCACTTGAGTAAAGATTTTAGAGTGAAGTTTCTGACTTGGTTTAGCTTGAAAGCGACGATGCAGCAAAGAAGAATTGTGAATGTTTTTGTGGATGCTTTGATTGATGATCCGCCGAGTTTGGCTGAGCAACTTCTTGATACGTTTGCTGATGAAATTTGCGGTCGTTAGAACGCGAGTGAAGTTAAGGTTTAAGAACACTATGGTTTGGTGATTTGAATCAGTTTTTGGTGTTTATTTTTGGGAAAAAAACTGTCTAACATGTTTACTTTTGGGACTTGAAAGTTGATTTGGATAAATATATAAGTAACTATTGAGATTGATATCGTTATTCGTTTGTCTGTTACAAATTTTTTTTTTTTTTTTTTTTTTTTTTTTTTTTTTTTTTTTTCATTTTTGTTAGTGATCATGGATTTAGCATTTTTGAAAACATATTTAGAATTAGATTAAGAAATATATTTCAGGTCTAGGTCAAATTTTAAAAATAGTAATTAAAAATATATTGTAGTAGATGTTGAAAAAGGGCTTTTTTTGGTTAAAATCCAATTAAAGATATATTTATAAAATAGACTTGTTTTTAAAAAGTCAAATGAATTGTTTTATACTGTAATTGTATTGTAAATGAGCTAAACATTTAGAAGTGGTGCAAGTTCAAGTCGTATTGTCTTTACGTAATTACGTTTTCTATTTTACTTGTATAATCATTTTTTATATAAGTATATTATTAGCTCATTAAAAATTTATTCTACTGTTACATTAAAAATTAACTATCCATACAGTTTCGACAATACATGTAACTAAAACAACTAACTGTTACATTAAAAACACCATGCATAGTTGCCGATTATTCCTTTTACTAAAATCACACTTGAAAATAAGAGAACTTAACAAAAAGGACCAAATAGAGAAGCAAACTAATTAAACACCATGAGGCCCGGAGGAAAATAAAGTGATTGACCACTCGGGACCCAAAGTATTCAGGGGCGCAATTTTTTATATATACAAAAACAATCATAGATTTGAGAAACACGGGAGCTACGGAAACACAACTGAAACAACGAAGGTGAAGCACAATAAGTCCAAACAACAATCAAAGGCCCCAGAAAAAAGAAAAATAAAAGTTCACTAACATTTCTTTGGTCTTTTTTTGAAATAGCATATATTATTCGTAATGACCTAAAAGCCTATTTAAATAGTAGCTTGTATTATTCGTTAATGCCTAAGGGTCTTTTTTCGCCTCGTTCTAGGTACTTAAATCCTGTTAAACACACACAACTAAGCACCTTAAGAAGATTACATATCAATATCAAAGTCGTCATCATCATCATCATCATCATGATCTTCTTCTTCTTCGCCTTCACCTTGAGGATCGTTTTCGATGGGTTGAGAAAACGACCTGATTCCACTTAGGTGCAAAGCACTCAATACACCACGTGTAGCTGTTCCTACAAATAAATTGCTACTTTGTCATTTGTGAACCGGACGGGAACGGTCGACAAGGATTTTATCAGAAGCAAATTACAACTTTTCTTTTTATATTTAATCCTTGTTTTCTACTGGTAATTAGCTATGGTCAACAATGGCCATAGAATTCAGCAGCAATCTAGTAGTTCAACTACTTAATATTATTGAAGTCCAAAGTAAGATGCTAGTCCAATATAGTTTAGGACATGTACAATAGGCTCACACCTATCCAACAACCCAACAACATTCTATCCTTGAGCCACCACCTTTTACTAATCGGGAAACTAAAAACACCACGCGCATTCAACACCACTCTACAATATCTTGGTTCCGCAGATTGGGCTCTTGGGGCCTTCAAACTTCAAGTTTTCTGCTTCATCTTCATCCTTTTGAAGATTATTTTCCTCAGCTAAAATCCACCTTAAACATGTCTATCTCTTCTCGGATCATATGGGCAGCAACTGAAGCAGCAGTAGTAACACCAAAAGAAGTAGCTACACTCATAAATCCTACTCCTATCTTTTTCTTTTTCGATACTGACTCATCTTCAGCTACAACGTTGCTGGTGCTGGTGCCATCTTTGTAGGATTTCAAATCCTTACTAACTCACAATTCACAATTATAATTTGAGTAACAGAAAAATAAAATACGGCTACACCTTAGATTGTTTTATTGAATGATTAATTTGCAAAATAAACTAGAGAGCAATTGAACTTAAAGAACTACATTGCTACTGCCTTACTCTCATTATTAGATTGTAGCTATAAATAGCCAGATATTAATACAAACATGTGCTTAAAAATAGTTAACCTCCACTACCATGTAAACCGGACCACACATGCACATAGACACCATCATGTGCATATATATAATTCCCTAATTCCACCTAATACATCATCAATTAAACGTACCACATATGATGTACTAATACATCATCAACTAAACGTACCGCATATATGATGTACTAATACTACCTAACCGGCCATATACCATAATAAATAAATATAAAGTCCTACATATATATTAATCTCAAACATAGCATATATTAATAAAACAATTAGTTCCAACAATCACCCCTTTACTTAATCCATCTTAAAACATGTCGAACTCTTGTCCGATCATTTGGGCGGCAACTGAAGCAGCAGTAGAAACAGTAAAATTAGTAGCTACCTTGTTAACCCATCTCTTCATCCTTTTCCCTTTTTTTGATGGATCATCTTCAGCTATAACGTTGCTGGTGTTGGCGCCATCTTCATTACCCGATATCAGAACAACGTCCGTAAAGCTATGTGAAAGATAGATTAATCCCTGTGTTTCACCGGCTTTTGTCATAACTTGATAAGGAATTCTATTACCTGAATAATCTCCTTCAAGAAGATCTCTAAAAGGCACTTCAACTTTTCCTATTTTTCGGTCAATTCCAGACTTTCTTCCGTAGTGTTTGATCTTGATGACTAGATTGTAATTTTTGTTCATGGAAACATTTTTGAAAACAAGGGGATATTCCCATTCAGGATTTGAATCACCTTCTACCGCGATATTTGACTTGTGTCGTATTCCTGCTGTTCCGTCTGCTTTCGTGATGTAAATAGTTGCGTAAGGGCTCATGATACTCAAGTGTTTGGCATCTTTTAGACCCCTTCCTGAATGGAGTTTGATCGTTAATTTGGCAGTGAACTCCATTAATCAATCAATGAAGATAAATAGATACTATATGTACCATCACTAATATAATATACCAAGCATATAATATAAATACTGATTAATTGTGGTTTGGCTCAAATGAGTTATCTTGGTAGGGTTATGTATCACGTGATCGTGGTTTTGAGTTTAATGTGTTATTTAACAAATTTGATTTTTATGTGAAGGATATTTTGACTCGTCAGCTTCATACTACTCATACAACTTGGCTCCAATATCTTGAAAGTGATGAGTTGCGTCCTATGCAGGCCGAGTGGGGTGGAAGAAAAATGTGTCAAGTCTTTTAAACTTTTAATCTATGTGAATAAATTCTTTATTTTATTTTATAAGTTAGTCGTCATTTTGACCGAATAATATGCGAACTACATGTAGCACAAGAGTCGTCGGCAAGAGTAAACACTAAATTCTGTAAATAAAAAAAAAAAAAAACGTAGCCAAGACGCCCTTTTTACATCTTCTCTCCTATTACTTACTAGCGACTTGTTTGTCGTCAGCAAATTCATTAACTATATATATATATATATATATATATATATATATATATATATATATATATATATATATATATATATATATATATATATATATATATATAGGGGCAGGATCAATGGGGAAGTAACCAAGCGGGGGAAGCAAAAAAAATTTTTTTTTTCGTTTTTTTTTTCCGGCATCAAGATCACACGAAAATATGAACATTTAGAAGAGACACTTCGTGATGAATGTTATTATTTAGGCGGGAAAACGATCGACAAAAATAACATTCAAGATAATATTGTTCGTGAAGAATATGAAAGTTTTTTTTCTCCATATTTTGTGAAGTAAAATTTAACCCGATTTAGAGTTTAGGGTTTTGGGTTTAGGGTTTGGTGTTTTGGGTTTATTCCATAAACCCTAAACCCTAAACTCTAAACCGTTCGTGTTAAAAACTCAATCTAAATCCTAAATCTAAACCCTAAACCCTAAATTTCTAAACCCTAATATCTAAACCCTAATATCTAAACCCTATAAACCCTAATATCTAAACCCCAATAGCTAAAACCTCAATATACGCTCGAAAAACACGATAATTGTTATATATTACTTCTTCGAGCGTTTTTCCGCCAAAATAAAAACATTTATCACAAAGTGTCCCTACTAAATGTTCATATTTTCATCTCATCTATAATGTTCGTGAACAAAGTTTTTTCAAAAAACAAAAAAAAAAAAGTTTTTGCTTCCCACCGCTTCCCCCCGAATGGTTACTTCCCTCTTGATCCTACCACAAGTACACAAATACTGATATTTTATGAAATAATGATATTTTAAGACAATCTTTAATCATAATAACACAAATACACAATATAATATTTCGAAAGTTCAAATGTAAATAAATAATGTTCAAATTAAAGTAACGGGCTTAATAACAACTCAATAATCACATAAATGATGTCATATAGTTGTTATATATCACATAAAATATATAGTTACAAAGTACCTATTTTAGAAAGTTCATTTTTTAGTTGTATTTCCTTGTTAAATTGTGCATTTTGTGTTCCAATTTAGATAATCATATACATATCAGTATGTTTAATACCTGCAATTCTCAGAATTAAGAAATTAAAATCCTAATCGATGTATTTAAAAGATGTGCATATATATATATATATATATATATATATATATATATATATATATATATATATATATATATATATATATATATATATATATATATATATATATATATATAAAGATGTGCATATCATGCTGGTGTCCTTTGCTTTTCTCCTGTTATGCTAGGAAGGGTACCCGAGTAGCAGTTGAAATTAATTATGGAGTACTTATAAGTGGTGAGAATTCGATGTTCCCTTATATCTCCACCCTTGAATCACTACATCGTCTTCTAATTCTATTCGTAGCTGATCAAACTCTTGAAGTGCAGTCCAATATTTCCCTTTGATCAGTTCCCTAGCTAAATCTATTTCCATGTATAATTTGTAGTTGACATCTCCAAACTAAAATTACTGGCTATTTCACAAAACAATAAATATTAGAAGAATGCTAACAGAGATAAAAAAAAATGGGCGGGTCGAGTCAATATGTTATATTAGGATGATTTAAAACACTCTATCTTTAGCCTTTCAAAAAAAAAAAAAAAAAAAAAAAACTATATCTTTAACATGTTTATAACTAATTCATATGACAAATAAGACTAATAATTTTTTTTATCATTCAATGGTAATTTACGAATTTCATGATAAGGCATTACAAAATACATTTTGTGCAACTTGTGATAAGTTGACATGTTTTCCCGCTCTCTTATACAAATATATACATGTCTAAGGGATAATTAGCTTGATTGCTTTCTTTGATTTAATTTTCAAATTCTTTTTCACCTTAAACTGTAATGAAGACTTGATGGCTTCTTACGATGATGTCCATGATCCTGCAGATACACATACACAAAGCTGAGTGTAAATCAACGAATTACAGCAAAGAATGTAACCAAGTCAAACCAACTCAAAAAATAAATAATTATAGTAAAAATACATCATAATATATTTAATTAGTAAAACCAATGTACAGATTACAGATCACATATGATAATATTAGGTAATCCTAACCTAAACCCTAAACACTATAATCTAACCATACACCCTAAAATCTAAACCCTACACCTTAAATCCTAAACACTTCTAAATCCTTTGATTTAAAAACTAAATTTAAACCCTAACCCTAAACCCTAAACTCTAAAATCTAAACCCTAAACCTTATCCTAAACCCTAAATCCAAACTCAAAACCCTAAACCTAAGCTCTAAACCCTAAACCTAAACTCTAAACCCTAAAATCTAAACCCTAAACCCTAACCTAAATCCTAAATCTAAACCCAAAACCCTAAACCTAAACTCTAAATCCTACACCCTAAACCCTAACCTAACCCGTAAAAACTCTAAACCCTAACCCAAAACCGTAAAATATAAACCATAAATCTAAACCCAATAACCTAAACTTAAACTCTAAACTCTAAAATCTGAATTCAAAACTCTAAATCTAAACCATAAACCCAAACCTATACCCTAAACGCTAATCTAAAACCTAAACCTAACCTCTAAACCCTACACTCTAAATCTAAACCTTAAACACTGAACCCTAACCTAAACCCTGAAAACTCTAAACCCTAACCCTAAACCCTAAGCCCTAAAATAGAAACCCTAAACCCTAGAATTTAAACCCTACATCCTAAATCTAAACCCAAAACCCTAAACTCTAAACCCTATGTAACGACTCGACTTTTTTGACTTACTTTTGTGCTTGTTACTTTCTGCGAAACTGCGTATTTATGCGTACTGTTGGTTTATATTCTGGGATCTTATTTCATGATTAATTACCTTCGTTAATACCATACTACGTGCCATTAAGTACTTAGTTACTTAACTTGATCCCCGAATGCTTTTACGACCGTTAGTGTCACTTGACGTTGAGAACGAGCTATATGTTTTGGTACACGTTTAAATTTTGTCGTAATTGGAATATTACGACTACGAAATGCTAATTTTTATTTTCTAATAACAATTACTTGGGCTTTTGGTTACTTAATTACGCTTAGTAATTTACTTATGCTCACTAGTTAGTCTTGTTGGACTTTCTACCTTGTTGGACTTTAGCCCACCCTACTCTAGTTAATGGACTATTTAATTAGCCCAATTTTAATAAGTTTGTGACCCATATAAATGTAAGACAAATACCCATTTGTTAGAGGGAACATACTAGCATTTTTGTTAACCATAATCACAATTGTTGCATGAGATCCCAACATAAGCACCAACTTTAGACCACCATTAACCAAAAAGCAAAAGTTGTCCCCCCTTGTCTCCCCCTAAACCTACAGCCTCCCCACCTCACCACCACCCCATCTCTCTATAAATACCAAGCAAATCTCACCCATTTCACACTTAATCTCATTCACATTTTACACACATTTACTCTCTAATTCTCTCTCTAGTCTTTCTCACTCTAAAAAATGTAAGTTTTAAATTTCTTCTTCTTCTTCTCTTCTCATTGTCGACATCATCATCATCATGCAAGGATCTAGCTTTTTAGCTTTTTGATCTTGTTATATCTTGTAGATTCAAACTTTGGTTTGAATCCTTCAAGAACATGAAAGATTCAAGCTTTCTAGCTTTGAATCTCCATTACTTTGTTGGATCTAGGTTTTCTAGCTTATAATTCTTTTATATTGTTAAAAAGATCAAAACTTCTGTTTATGATCTTCACGTAGCTTGAAGATCTAGCCTTTTGCTTTAAGGATCTTCAAGAACATTAAAGATCCAAGTTTTTTAGCTTAGGGTTTCATTATTTTGTTATTGATCTTAGTTTTTTAGCTTATGGTCTCATTAATTTCATTAGATCTTAGCTCTTTAGCTTATGGTCTCATTAATCTTGTAAAAATCCAAGCTTTCTAGCTTAGGGTTTTCTTAATACTTGAGATCTAAGTTATCATTGTAGATCTCACTTACTTGGAACTTTTTTGTAATTGTTTTGATGATAAAGATCAAGTCTTCATCATCTCATATGATGAAGATGCATAAAACTTGTGTAAAAAGGACAAAGGCTGAAGCTTTATTATGTCTATGCGATAAAGAGGCAACATTGATGTTCAAAACTTGTAGAATGATATCTTTTACTCTTAGTTGTGTGTTAATGGTTGAAACTTGGTCAAATTAATGCTAAAACATCAAAGAGTTGTACACTTGAAGCTTACACGCATCAAGGATGAGAACCGTGATGAGCATCAAGCACCAAAAAACCCACCGTAGCACTTGTTTGCTGTTTTTGGGGATCTGATTAGGTTCCTAGGACTTATGGAAAATTGATTTTCAGATAGTTCATTTCGAGTATATGACCTTTCGTTTAGGCCTCGCCTAAATCCGATATACGTTTAGGATTTATAGCCTTCCGAAAGTCACTACGCAGTTATAACGACGTGCTGAAAATTCTGACCTACTCGCGCTTGAACCGTCGTCACGGTCAAACGACATAGAGTTAGGATCTAAAAATTGGATAGCGGTTAGAGGACTCATATACGGAGCCTTGTCCACTGACCACGCGTCTTTTCGTTTTGTATAGAGGTCGTAGCAGCTGTCCGAAGTCAGCCTTTTGTTTCGATCTCTATTCTTGTTGAAAACTTACTTTATCTTTTACGTATGATGATAATGATGATGATGATGATGATGATGATGATGATGATGATGACGATGATAATTAAGACTTAATTTATTCACTCTTAAAATTTTGGGGACAATATACTAACTTAGTGACCTTTGACTTAGGTTGACGACCTTTCAGACCGACTTACTACTTGCATACTTTTCATATCGACTTTACCGCACATTCACTGTGAGTTATAGCTTCCCTTTTTACTTTACTATTTTTGGGACTGAGAATACATGCGCTTTTATGTTTTACATACTAGATACGAGTACTTAAACTTTATATATGTGTGGGTGATATAACGGCACAAAGATTCCCCTTAGCACGGTAACGTTTAATCATTGATTTTTGAACCGGTGAACACGAATATTAGATATGGATCCATAGGGTTTGACATCCCCACTCGGGCTAGTCGCGCTAGCATTTAACGGGTGTTTAATACTTCGGGGACATACGCACTCGCCAAGTGTACTTTTAGGGGGTATTATTATTACGTTAAGTTAGTTACCGGGTGCCCACGGATAAGCATATACTTTTCGTACTATTTTGGAATACAAAATCTCGTGGTCTACATTACATTACTGAATACAAACTATAGCTCACCAACATTCGTGTTGACCTTTTAAGCGTGTATTTCTCAGGTGCTTGGATGTTGTTGCTTCCACTGTTAGACTTGCTGTCTTGATGTTATAGACTTTCTGTTACAGACTCACTGTGTTAGACTTCCGCTGCATTACTTAGAGATGTCTCAATCATGGAACTTTTATTTTTCATTCGCAACTTATGTTATTTTGAATAATGACTTTGTAACGACCTTTGTGTCACGTTATCTTTTGTAAAGCATTATCTTTTCATGAATGCAAAACTTGTTTTAAAACAGCATGTAGTAATATACCATGTAATGGGCCTGTTGTTGTCGAGTCATACATGATGGTTTTGTACGGGGCGTCACATTTGGTATCAGAGCATCGGTTATAGGGAATTAGGTTGCATTAGTGAGTCTTGACCGAGCCGAGTCGGATTCGCTAATAAGACTAATCTACAACTTGCTCGTTTACTTGTTACTGCTTACTACTACTGCATGCTACTACTTACCTTTACTGCTATGTGAACTTACTGTATGCTGCTACTTTCTCGCTACTGCATGCTACTATCTGCTTTTGATCGCATGCTACTTCTGTTTAATACTGTTACTACTGCCATGCTATGTACTGCTAGGATGCTGTAGTGCCTGATTACGTGCTTGCTATATGTCTTACTGACATGGAAAAAGTTATGTTTCCTTGTTCAGATGTCAGACATGCCGCCCATGACCTTTGACTTTAAGAGTGACTCAGATACGTCTGCTACCTCACCTACTATTGTTGCTGACTCACCGCTACCATCCGGCGACTCTGACGATTCGTCTTCCGGAGATAGTAGTCATGCGCTTGACCTGATGGACATCTCAGACGGAGACGAGGATCCCGAGGAGATTCCAGCACCACCCAGCCCTAGACTCTCAGGGCCACAGCACCATTCCGGTGGTACTGTGATTCTTGGGGGAGACGGAGACGGTCCCTTCCATAACGAGCACGGACATTGGGCTAGACGCACCACTGACAGACGTGTCGTACCGATTACACCTGGCAGATATCGGCTTATGACCACCGGACAGACGCTTTCTCCCGCCCGTGACATACCCGCACTACCTTCCGACGATTCAGACGGATCATCATCCGATGACACCAGTGAGAAGGATCCCGAGGAGGATTCTGAGGAGGACCCCGAGGAGGAGCCTGTGCAGCCACCCTCTACCCCACCGAAGAATCGGTACCGCTTCGATGGTACTGTTATTCCAGGGGTTAATGGAGGTAAGCCGTTCGTGAACGCACATGGACAGTTGGTTAGGGTCACCGTCCGTAAGAGGGTTGTACCGTATCCTGCGGATCCATTTGTGCGTAAGGTCGTCCGCTCAGTGCCGTCTACTTTTAGTAATACATCCGCATCATCTACACCATCTGTACCACCTGCCCCACCAGCATCTCCTATCATCGAGGAACTGACGAGAGAAGTGCATGCCCTCCGTGCTCGGGTAACTGAGCTCGAGGACCAGATGACCCACCTGATGGACATCATTTACCCACCCTCGCCCTAGGACTGTTGTATTAGATTTCTTTATGTCTTCCATTTGTAGTTTCCTGTTTTTCATTTATATATTGTACGACCTTATGCTGTTGTATGCAATTTTCTTATTATGAATGGAACTACTGTTATTGATTTATTGTACGGCGTTTTATTACATGTTGGATTTTGTGCTATCTGCTGCTTGTTGCTGTATTGACCCAAACTTTTCCATGTTTATATATATATATATATTAAATGAAATTGTTATTTACATGATTAAGTGTTTCCAACATGTTAAGCAATCAAACTTGTTAAGACTTGATTAATTGAAATAGGTTTCATATAGACAATTGACCACCCAAGTTGACCGGTGATTCACGAACGTTAAAACTTGTAAAAACTATATGATGACATATATATGGTTATATATATAGTTAACATGATATTATGATAAGTAAACATATCATTAAGTATATTAATAATGAAATACATATGTAAAAACAAGACTACTAACTTAATGATTTTGAAATGAGACATATATGTAACGATTATCGTTGTAATGACATTTAATGTATATATATATATCATATTAAGAGATATTCGTACATCATAATATCATGATAATATAATAATTTAAAATCTCATTTGATATTATAAACATTGGGTTAACAACATTTAACAAGATCGTTAACCTAAAGGTTTCAAAACAACACTTACATGTAACGACTAACGATGACTTAACGACTCAGTTAAAATGTATATACATGTAGTGTTTTAATATGTATTCATACACTTTTTAAAGACTTTAAGACACTTATCAAAATACTTCTACTTAACAAAAATGCTTACAATTACATCCTCGTTCAGTTTCATCAACAATTCTACTCGTATGCACCCGTATTCGTACTCGTACAATATACAGCTTTTAGATGTATGTACTATTGGTATATACACTCCAATGATCAGCTCTTAGGAGCCCATGTGAGTCACCTAACATATGTGGGAACCATCATTTGGCAACTAGCATGAAATATCTCATAAAATTACAAAAATATGAGTAATCATTCATGACTTATTTACATAAAAATAAAATTACATATCCTTTATATCTAATCCATACACCAACGACCAAAAACACCTACAAACACTTTCATTCTTCAATTTTCTTCATCTAATTGATCTCTCTCAAGTTCTATCTTCAAGTTCTAAGTGTTCTTCATAAATTCTACAAGTTCTAGTTTCATAAAATCAAGAATACTTTCAAGTTTGCTAGCTTACTTCCAATCTTGTAGAGTGATCATCCAACCTCAAGAAATCTTTCTTATTTATAGTAAGATATCTTTCTAATACAAGGTAATACTCATATTCAAACTTTGATTCAATTTCTATAACTATAACAATCTTATTTCGAGTGAAAATCTTACTTGAACTGTTTTCGTGTCATGATTCTGCTTCAAGAACTTTCAAGCCATCCAAGGATCCTTTGAAGCTAGATCCATTTTTCTCATTTCCAGTAGCTTTATCCATAAAACTTGAGGTAGTAATGATGTTCATAACATCATTCGATTCATACATATAAAGCTATCTTATTCGAAGGTTTAAACTTGTAATCACTAGAACATAGTTTAGTTAATTCTAAACTTGTTTGCAAACAAAAGTTAATCCTTCTAACTTTACTTTTAAAATCAAATAAACACATGTTCTATATCAATATGATATGCTAACTTAATGATTTAAAACCTGAAAACACGAAAAACACCGTAAAACCGGATTTACGCCGTCGTAGTAACACCGCGGGCTGTTTTGGGTTAGTTAATTAAAAACTATGATAAACTTTGATTTAAAAGTTGTTCTTCTGGGAAAATTATTTTTCTTATGAACATGAAACTATATCCAAAAATCATGGTTAAACTCAAAGTGGAAGTATGTTTTCTAAAATGGTCATCTAGACGTCGTTCTTTCGACTGAAATGACTACCTTTACAAAAACAACTTGTAACTTATATTTCCGACTATAAACCTATACTTTTTCTGTTTAGATTCATAAAATAAAGTTCAATATGAAACCATAGCAATTTGATTCACTCAAAACGGATTTAAAATGAAGAAGTTATGGGTAAAACAAGATTGGATAATTTTTATTGTTGTAGCAACGTGAAAATTGGTAACAAATCTATATTAATCATATCCTAGCTAACTTATATTGTATTATACATGTATTCTAATATATTATGTAATCTTGGTATACCATAAACACGTATGCAAATGTTTTGACATATCATATCGACCCATGTGTATATATTATTTGGAACAACCATAGACACTCTATATGCAGTAATATGGGAGTTAGCTATACAGGGTTGAGGTTGATTCCAAAAATATATATACTTTGAGTTGTGATCTAGCCTGAGACGTGTATACACTGGGTCGTGGATTGATTCAAGATAATATATATCAATTTTTTTCTGTACATCTAACTTTGGACAACTAGTTGTAGGTTACTAACGAGGATAGCTGACTTAATGAACTTAAAACATCAAAATGTATTAAACGTGTTGTAAATATATTTTGAACATACTTTGATATATATGTACATATTTGTTATAGGTTCGTGAATCGACCAGTGGCCAAGTCTTACTTCCCGACGAAGTAAAAATCTGTGAAAGTGAGTTATAGTCCCACTTTTAAAATCTAATATTTTTAGGATGAGAATACATGTAGGTTTTATAAATGATTTACAAAATAGACACAAGTACGTGAAACTACATTCTATGGTTAAATTATCGAAATCGAATATGCCCCTTTTTATTAAGTCTGGTAATCTAAGAATTAGGGAACAGACACCCTAATTGACGCGAATCCTAAAGATAGATCTATTGGGCCTAACAAACTCCATCCAAAGTACCGGATGTTTTAATACTTCGAAATTTATATCATATTCGAAGGGTGTCCCGGAATGATGGGGATATTCTTATTATATGCATCTTGTTAATGTCGGTTACCAGGTGTTCACCATATGAATGATTTTTATCTCTATGTATGGAATGTATATTGAAATATGAAATCTTGTGGTCTATTGTTACGATTTGATATATATAGGTTAAACCTATAACTCACCAACATTTTTGTTGACGTTTTAAGCATGTTTATTCTCAGGTGATTATTAAGAGCTTCCGCTGTCGCATACTTAAATAAGGACAAGATTTGGAGTCCATGCTTGTAGGATATTGTGTAAAAACTGCATTCAAGAAACTTATTTCGTTGTAACATATTTGTATTGTAAACCATTATGTAATAGTCGTGTGTAAACAGGATATTTTAGATTATCATTATTTGATAATCTACGTAAAGCTTTTTAAACCTTTATTGATGAAATAAAGGTTATGGTTTGTTTTAAAATGAATGCAGTCTTTGAAAAATGTCTCATATAAAGGTCAAAACCTTGCAACGAAATCAATTAATATGGAACGTTTTTAATCAATAAGAACGGGACATTTCAGTTGGTATCCGAGCGTTGGTCTTAGAGAACCAGAATTTTGCATTAGTGTGTCTTATCGAGTTTGTTAGGATGCATTAGTGAGTCTGGACTTCGACCGTGTTTACTTGAAAAATGATTGCTTAACAAATTTTGTTGGAAACTATATATTTTTAACATGTGAATATTATGTGATATATTAATCTCTTAACGCGTTTGATATTATGTGATAGATGTCTACCTCTAGAACAAGTCCCATTGACTCACCTAATAATAATGAAGAGTTAAATGTAAATTGGAATGATTCGTGGACTGATTCACAAGTTCTCGAAGAGGAACCGGAAGAAGAGTCGGAACCGGAAGAAGAATCGGAACCGGAAGAAGAATCGGAATCGGAAGTAGAAATAGAACCAGTGGGGGAAATAATAAAACGGTTAAGTAGAAGAAAATCCTCAACCAACCGACCAAAGTTAATTATGGTCAATGGTGTTTCCGCCAAGGAAGCAAAGTATTGGGAGGATTACCAATTCTCCGATGAATCGGATCCCGACAAGGATTCTGATGATGTTATAGAAATTACCCCAACATAATTTAATAAGGTAAAATAGAACAATAAGGGAAAGGGCATAAAAATAGAGAAATTTGATTCCAAACCCGATGAACTTTATATGTATCGTCAACACCCGTATTTCTTAAGTTGTGACAATAACCCGGGAACCTCTAAACCACCAGGTTTTTCTAAAGTGACGGAGTCGGTAATTGGGTAAGAAATGAGGTTTTTAGGTTATTACGAGACTGTTGGTCATTACGTAACCTTCATCCTTTTAACGATGTTATAACACATTGTCTTACTATCGGTCACAGCGGTTATGTTCCACAAAACCAAGGATGGGAAGTGGTATTAGTAAAACCAGAATGCATGACTTGTTTCTGGACGTATGAATTACGTGTCTTTATTGCCTTTGCTGAACGCCTTATTTATTAACTAGAATTATCTTCGCAACTACTTTGTATCAAAGTTTTATGTTCTATATTTCATGCTATATGTAAAATAACGGTATTGTAAGTTTGCAAGTTATTGTATAAAGGCTTGAATATGATATATAATTTTTGTTTTTGTTTTTGTGATTAGTTTTTCATATAGAATTGTAGTAGTTGAAATGGTATGTTAGCTACTAAGTATGAACTTAACGGGTAGGTACTACCCGAATTAAAGAGTATAAAACGCTAATATGAAGAAAGAGCTTTTATAAATAAGTTCATATTACGCTAAGAAATACTATTGACTACTCTTGATATTCTATATGATTAACTCGTTTCATTTGACTATTTTGAAGGAAATGGCACCGACTACTCGACACACCTTGAATATGAGCGAAGAAGAATTTCGTGCCTTTCTTGCTTCAAACATAGCCGCAGTACAGGCTGCACTACATACCAACAATAACCTTGGATCTAGCAGTACAAGAAATCGTGTAGGATGCACCTACAAAGAATTCACTACCTGCAAACCTTTGGAATTTGATGGAACCGAAGGACCGATCGGATTGAAACGGTGGACTGAGAAGGTCGAATTGGTGTTTGCCATAAGTAAGTGTACTGAAGAGGACAAAGTGAAGTACGCTACGCATACCTTCACAGGTTCTGCGTTAACATGGTGGAATACCTATCTAGAGCAAGTGGGACAAGATGATGCTTACGCACTACCGTGGTCAGCATTCAAGCACCTGATGAACGAGAAGTACCGTCCCAGAACCGAGGTCAATAAGCTCAAGACAGAACTTAGAGGGTTACGAACCCAAGGATTTGATATTACCACGTACGAAAGACGATTCACAGAATTATGCCTATTGTGTCCGGGAGCGTTCGAAGATGAGAAATAGAAGATCGACGCGTTTGTGAAAGGATTACCGGAAAGAATCCAAGAAGATATAAGTTCACACGAGCCCGCCTCCATACAACAGGCATGTAGAATGGCTCACAAACTAGTGAACCAGATTGAAGAAAGAATTAAAGAACAGACTGCTGAAGAGGCCAATGTGAAGCAAGTCAAAAGAAAGTGGGAGGAAAACGGTGATAAGAATCACCAATACAACAACAACAGCAATTACAACAATAATCGCAACAACTATCCCAACAATCGCAACATCAATCGCAACTACAACAAACGGCCCAACAACAACAACAACAACAACAATAACAACAACAACAACAACAACAACAACAGCAACTACAACAATCATCCCAACAACAATAATAACCGTAACAACAACAACAATCAGAAGCAGCTATGCCAAAGGTGTGAAAAGTATCACTCGGGGTTCTGCACCAAATTTTGCAACAAGTGTAAAAGAAATGGTCATAGCGCGACGAAGTGTGAGGTCTACGAACCAGGGGTTAACAGAACGAAAGGAACAAATGGTGTCGGAACGAGTAATGGTGGAGCAAGTAGTGTCGGAGCAAGTTATGCCAATGTAGTTTGTTATAAATGTGGAAAACCGGGCCACATTATTAGAAATTGCCCGAACCAAGAGAACACGAATGGACAAGGCCGCGGAAGAGTTTCAATATTAATGCGGCAGATGAAGCGACCCGTCCTAATCCATCCGGACGAAGTCCATATCGATTATAAACGATTCACAACAGTTGATTACATCGCGAGGTATTTGACCTCTATATGATACATTTTACAAACATTGCATTCGTTTTTGAAAAGACAATCTTTCATTACATCGAAAGTTGACAACATGCATACCATTTCGTAATATATCTTACTATAATAGACTTAATAATAATCTAGATGAACTTAACGACTCGAATGCAACGTCTTTTGAAATATATCATGAATGACTCCAAGTAATATCTCTAAGATGAGCAAATGCACAGCGGAAGATTTCTTTCATACCTGAGAATAAACATGCTTTAAAGTGTCAACCAAAAGGTTAGTGAGTTCATTAGTTTAACATAAATAATCATTTCATAATTTTAATAGACCACAAGATTTCATACTTCCATTTCTCATAATCATACGTCCCATGCATAGAGACAAAAATATCATTCATATGGATTGAACACCTGGTAACCGACATTCACAATATGTATATAAGAATATCCCCATCATTCCGGGATCCTCCTTCGGACATGATATAAATTTCGAAGTACTAAAGCATCCGGTACTTTGGATGGGGCTTGTTGGGCCCGATAGATCTATCTTTAGAGTTCGCGTCAATTAGGGTGTTTGTTCCCTAATTCTTAGATTACCAGACTTAATAAAAAGGGGCATATTCGATCTCGATCATTCAACCATATAATGTAGTTTCGATTACTTGTGTCTATTTCGTAAAACATTTATAAAAGCGCATGCATTCTCAGTCCCAAAAATATATATTGCAAAAGCATTTAAAAAGAGATTAATGAAACTCACAATAATGTATTTTGTAGTAAAAATACATATGACGACATTGAACAATGTAGGGTTGGCCTCGGATTCACGAACCTATATCATTCATATATATATTAAGACACATACTTGTAATCGAACAAATATATTTATTTATATTATTATTAGTGATGTAATTTATATATATAGTAGACTAATAGGTTCATTATATATATTTTCATTATATATATAGATATATTAGTATAGTTAAGTTATGTGTATTAAATATATATTTGTTTATAATTTTAATAACGTCTTTAAAACTTTTATTTTTCATAATCGTAATTATTTTAATAATAATGACATAGATAATACTGATATCAATAATAATGATAGTTTTAGTAAAAAATAATACTAATAATAATAATGGTAATTTTTAATAGTTTTAATAGAAATTTTCAGTAATTATACAATATCACTAATATTAATGTTTAAATGATAAGTCTATTAATGATACTTTGTAATATTAATAATAATGATGATAATACTAATAATAATACCTATGTGGATGATAATAATAACACTAACAATTATAAAATGTTACAAGTACTAATATTAATGAAAATAATAATAATTTGTATCATTCTCATAATAATAATAATAATCATGATCATAATTATAATAATAAATTATAGTCTTTATAATAATACTTGTATTAGTAATAATAAGTGTTCTAAAAATAACCATAATAATAATAATCACAATACTAATAATAATAATAATAATTTTGGTAATGAAATCTACCTTCCAAAGCCTTTCTAAAAAAAATATGCCCTGAACGGGGTTTGAACTAGAGACCTCCCGCTCACCCGCCAACACACTTAACCATTCCCTCTGTCTTGTTTATCTGATTTATAAGGCAACCCAAACTATATATCTAGTATTTCATTTAGCCATGTTCATCATCTTCTTCACCAAGTTCAAAATCAAACGGGGGCAAAAACTCAACAACAATCGAACGGGTTTTCATTTATGACTTGTAAACAACATGAAACAAAAAAAAATGAGTTCATGATATAAAAAAAATGAGAAAAAAAACAAAAAAAATCCTACTACTTGCTAGTAGCCAAGAAAAAAAAATTTTGTTTTCAATTTTGAGTTCGTTTTGGACAATCTTTACAACATGAAACATGTTTCAAATCATTCCTAAAAACTATTGAAATCGTCAATTGAACTTAAAACATCAAAACAAGCTCTAATTTCTCCAAGAACAAAACAGTTGACTTTTGACAATTTAACTTTGACTCGCAAATTCGAATTCGTTATTAAGAATTGGAACTTGAGATTTTGCAGGAAGTTTAAGTAAATGATTCCTAACAACTCTGAATTTTTAGTTTTTGAAATTTGTTTCGAATTTACGTTAGTGTATATTACTGTGAAGAACTCAAGAACTCAAAAATTGATTTTTAGATTAAGAGTGTTATAGGTTATGATTACAATATGAATTGTGTTGCAAATCATTCCTATAAACTTCATGGATTATCAAATTAACTGGAGATATCAAAACAAACTCGAATTTGATTCAAGAACACTTAGTTGACTTTGAAAACCAAAACTTTGACTCTCAAATTAGACATTGATAGAAAGAATTGAAGATTGAAAACTTACAGATAGTTTAGATAGACGATTCCTAACAAGACTGCATTATTACATTTTGGAAATTCATTCGAAATTAAAATATGGTGAAAAAGATGAATGTACAGAGTGTCGAGCTTCATCTTCTTTTTATTTCTGTTTTCAAATCCTGATTTGCAGTATAAACTAGTATTATATATAATGTGTTAGTACATAATTTAACAGTTAAACTAGATTCTAATTGATTTATGAAATTGACCGGGATCGATTTATAGACAAGGAGTACTCACAATTCAATCAACGAATAAAAAAAAAGAAACAGACATATACAATCAAACAAAATTTGTTACCTGTCCTTGTTATATGCTTATATATAATAAATTTTAATTTTATTAATTAATATAAATATATTAATAATAATAATACTAATTAATAATATTTATATCAAAATAATAATAATAATAATAATAATAATAATAATAATAATAATAATAATAATAATAATAATAATAGAAATACTAATATTATTTATGATAATAATAATAATAGATTGTATTCTTTGTAATAGTAATAATAACTATATAAATGATAATTTTATCAAAAAAATATACTAATAATAATAATAAGAATTATATTATTGATGATACCATTAATTACAATTATATTAGAAATAATATAACAATGTATTTATATATACATATTTTCATATTACTATTACATATATATATATATTTAATATTAAGAGTGATTATTATATTACTACAACAATATAATTTATAATAAAACTTGTTATATTAATTGTTAATATTAAATAAAGTTATAACTTTACTACTAGTTATAGTGATAATGATATTAACAATGATATCAATAACATTAATAAGTATACAAATCAGATATATTAAATTCAATATTATAATTTTAGTAATTCTGATATTAATATTAATAGTAGCAATGAATGTATTAATAATATAATGATTACGATTAAACTTGTAATTACATTTAAACATTAATATTATATATTATACGATAACATATGTTGAATATTTATTATTTATACATTGTATATATATTACCATATACTCTTAATTATTAATAAGAATCATATCTATATTTATTCATTTTTAAATTACACTTACTTATTTTTGTAGCTCATTTTACATATTTAGTTCAAATGTTTAAATTTTATTTTATAATTTTAAATTATTATATATATACTTACATCTATATATACTTATATATATATATATATATATATATATATATATATATATACATATTTATTTGCAAACTATCGTTCGTGAATCGTCGGGCATAATCAAAGGTCAACTGAATCCATATAAATAGTTCAAAGGTCAAATGTATGCACGAACACAGTTCAAGGTTTATGAGACTTTAACATTACAAACTTTGCTTATCATGTCGGAACATATGAATATTAAGTTTAAATTTGGTTGGAAATTCCCGGGTCGTCACAGTACCTACCCGTTAAAGAAATTTCGTCCCGAAATTTGAAGGTGGTCGTCATGGTTAACAATAAAAATGTTTTCATGACGAAAAATGAGTTGATAAATAGAATTTTATCATTATTGATTAATACAGATAAAATAAATCGATTATTCAAAGATTACGAGTGAAGCTATCACAAAATAGTGAAATGAAAGGAAAATAAGATTCGCCTTAGCTTTTGACGTAGTCAGGGTTGAATTCCTGAATTCAAGGGATTTAAAGAAAATCTTAGAAATCTAAAAGATTTGATTTCTTCGGCGAATAAGGAAATTAAGAGCTCTTATAATTAAATACGGTGATCTGTCTCGATTACTCTGTCTGATATTCCCATTATAAATTAAACTTTTTCCGTTCCATTATTCTCACCATTCCAATAATTTCCTTCTTGTTTCATACATCCAAAAGATTCTGAAAATGCTTAATCTAGTTCTGATCCTTGTCCTCATTCTTACTATCGCAACAATCATTCTCCTTTTCCAACTTCCACCAGAGGAACCTGCATTCTTCTACTTCGCTCTTGGGATTATAATGTTTTTAATTCTCCCGTGTCTTTATGTTGTGTTAAACATTGATATACACGGTTTGTAATTTATGTGTTGTTATTGGGCTTTATATTCTCTCTTATATTTCAAAGCTCTATGCTTTGGTTTTCTCTTTCCGACTTCAAGTCAAGCGAATAATAGTCCAGAATTTGTAGATATAGAGTTTCGAATGATTATAATGTTCTAAGCAAGAAGGAACGTGATAACACGATTTGATTTGTCTAATTACCAGAATCACTGAGAATAGAACTATCAAGAATATATTTTCTTGATATGTTCAGAAGTTACACAGAATGAAAGAGTTATGTAACATGGCACATGATGACGTTATGATCTGTGAATCATTACGTTTCATTAGAAACTCAGCATGACCTACTGTAATATAATCACGTTGATCAAGTGTTATTATATTATACTAACTCATACATCAGTTCTCAACATTACTTCAATAACATTCATATTTTAATCTCGAAAGTTTACAGAATATAGAAACTAACAGTTTCTATATGATGTAACACTGATAGCACTAATAGATTAATGATTCAGATAAAAATAGTTATGAAAATATCTTCAGAAATATGGAGGATATTTATAATGAAAGATACGATGATATCTTGGAATTTCTAAGATCAGAGGATGATGAAGAATATTGTCCGCAAGAGTTTAGAGTAAGGAGCAAGATATTCGTTAAAGACTTCAGCAGGTATTGAATCATTTGGATTCTTTGAAGTCAAACTTATTCTTTGTGATTTGTCCATGGCTTCCTTCATAGTTTCGCATAATCTGTTTTTCGGTACTAAATTTTCTATTGAGAGTTTTCCAATATAATGATACACAGGAAGCACGAAGAGGTATATAATTTCGGACGAGAATATTTATGAAAATATCCTCAGAAATATCAAAGATATTGATGATGATATTTTGGAATTTCTAAGTTCGATGGTTGATGGAGAAAGATTTTCCGCAAGATTTTAACATGACTTCGGAGCAAGATATTCTCTAAAGATTTCAACGGATCCAGAATTATCTGGATTCTTTGAATATAGGGTATGGTCCTTGTATTTGTCCTTGGTCTCCTTCTTGGTTAACTCTATCCGTTTTCCAGTTTCAACGTTTCTGAGTTTTTCCAACATATTATTCTTTATCATCAAACTTCCGAAGACTAAGGTCGTTTATGGTTGCCTACAATTTCTGCTGCTTCATTCAGCTTTTTCAACATTCAGAGTATCGATTCGTAAACTGGGTGCCTTTTCAAAATTTCAGAATTGAAGATCGTAATTCTAGGAGATAATTGTTATATGTATACATATAACTATTGATGTAGAAATGCTACGAGATTCGAAATACTGATTGCTGATTCCCGATAATTGGTATGGCAATTATTGTTACAGGGTATAGATGAATACAAGATGGGGTTTCAATGAATATAGTGATTTTTCGGAAAGTCCAAATTCATTGAAGTTGCTGGTAATTTTACTGCTAATGTGGTGAAATATAAACGGTTCTCCGGTAACGATGACGACAGGCAAACTTATATATCGAGGTTATAATAAGGCTAATTCGAATGGAAGTTGAAGTTATCTTGTTGGAGCTGTGACAAAATTGGCTAATCTAAAAAGGTATCGCAAAGTTATTTTTGCTAATAAATGCCAAAAGATCTGACGCGGCTACGTGTTAAACTTTTACTCAGTTGCCGAGAGTTTCTCAGGTGCATAACTATATGCATAAATCTTTCCTTCCGTAGATGAAGTGCGGTTGATTCATCCTATCGATTGAGGTGTTTTCAAGAATCATGAAAGGTTTGAACGCAGATTGTAATCGTGATGATACGAATGGGGTTTAAAATGAAATCAAGTGGCAAACTTGAAGAATTGTTTAGTTTCATATGTTATAATCAATATTTTAATTCATTTTAATTGTCCAGTGTTGGTAGTCCACAGTTGATAGTCCACATTGAAAGTCCAATAATTCATATACAGTTTAATATATAATATTTGAATTAATTAATACGTGTCGTGACCCGTATACGTCTCAGACTCGATCACAACTCAAAGTATATATATTATTATAGAATCAACCTCAACCCTGTATAGCTAACTCCCGCATTACTGCATATAGAGTGTCTATGGTTATTCCAAATAATATATATAGATGGGTCGATATGATATGTCAAAACCTTGTATACGTGTCCCGATATTTAAAGTGCGTAAAAATAAATAACAGAAATTAAATGACGATAAATAAAGTGCGTAAAGTAAATAACAGAAATTAAATGATGATAAATAAAATTACGAGAATGTAAATTGCGATAATTAAACTACGATAAATAAATTGCGATAATTAAATTGCGATAAATAAATTGCGATAAAATAAAATGTAATACGGAATTAACAGTTAGCTAGGAACAGTTAGCTAGGATTTTGTTAGCGTGGATTCTTAACAAAATTTCTCATAGTTAATTAGTCTGTTTCTAACAAATTTTATTTTATCAAATGTTTTCTTCATTATGCCACTTGTTGGATTCTGATAGGTCAAAATCCAAATTTAAATTTAATGAAAATGGTTACTCTGCGGTGAACGGATACGGATACCGGTGGATGTAAGTAGGATAGTGAATAACTGTGGAATCAGATTCGAAGAATATATAGTGTAACTTATTAATGTGAAATTTAAATATTCCTCGGGTATTACCTACCCGTTAAAATATTTTCACCATTAACAGTTTGTACAAAAGAATTTTTAATTACAATCTTTATGAAAACATATATACATATATATTTTCTTCAAATGTAATCATGGATTTAATGAGTCAATATGATATTAAACTCATTTGATTTATCATTAGAACAAGAATATATAACCTCTAAAACATTAGAGATTACATAATTGCCATGTCGAACGAAGATAAATGATTCGTAGAACAATAATTATATTCGAGGTACAGAATGAGATGTCGAGGCATGGGTTGTTGATGGCACTGGTGTTGTTATTGATGGTACTGTTGGTGTCAGTGATGTTGTTGAAGCTGGTAATTTTTGCACCATATTCTCCAGATTGATTACTCGAGCGCGAAGTTCGTTGACTTCTTCTATTATTCCGGGATCATTGTCGGTCGGTACGAGTGGATGAATAAGGTTTAGAATTTTAGATAGATTACAATCGTGGTGAGATATTCGGGAAATGGGGGCGAATATGGTGTTTCAGACTGGTTCGCCGGTAAGTGCTTCAGGTTCATTGCCAAGAGGTAAATTCGGTTGGTGGGTGGAAAGGATCGCCTTCCTCTCGTCTCCATCGGTTAAGTCGACTACGAACCCATCAGATGAATTGGGGATGATTGATTGGTTGATTCATTCTGGTGACGTTGCCTCCGGAGCTTAGGTGAACATCCATGTCAGAATAGCTGTCGGAATAACTATCGGATTAGCTATCGAAGTCTGAGGGACTCGAACTGGTTGAGGGATTCATCTCGTACGATCAGATGAAGTATTTTCGATAAGAAACAGATTATAGGATGTAGATTAGTACCCTGCAATACATAATTCACATATGCATATACAATACTAAAATCCCATATGTTACGGAGGAATCTACGGAAGTTGTCAGACAAAGTCTACATTACAAGATATGCTAAGATATGAATTAGCAGATATGCTAAGATACGAATTTTTGTCTATACACTATTCATGCAATCATTGCAGTAAGATGTGTCTAGACTAAGAATGATAAGCAGGTAATTTCCTAAGGATGATAAATAGATGATTTCCGACAAAAATGATAAGCAAAACTTTTGACATGCAGACACGATCGAAGTCCAGACTCACTAATGCATCCTAACGACTATCAGTTAGACTCATTAATGCAAGACCTGGTTTGCTAAAACCACCGCTCTGATACCAATTGAAGCAACCCGTCCTAATCCATCCGGACGGAGTCCATATCGATTATAAACGATTCACAACAGTTGATTACATCGCGAGGTATTTGACCTCTATATGATACATTTTACAAACATTGCATTCGTTTTTGAAAAGACAATCTTTCATTACATCGAAAGTTGACAACATGCATACCATTTCGTAATATATCTTACTATAATAGACTTAATAATAATCTTGATGAACTCAACGACTCGAATGCAACGTCTTTTGAAATATGTCATTAATGACTCCAAGTAATATCTCTAAGATGAGCAAATGCACAGCGGAAGATTTCTTTCGTACCTGAGAATAAACATACTTTAAAGTGTCAACCAAAAGGTTGGTGAGTTCATTAGTTTAACATAAATAATCATTTCATAACTTTAATAGACCACAAGATTTCATACTTCCATTTCTCATAATCATACGTCCCATGCATAGAGACAAAAATATCATTCATATGGATTGAACACCTGGTAACCGACATTCACAATATGTATATAAGAATATCCCCATCATTCCGGGATCCTCCTTCGGACATGATATAAATTTCGAAGTACTAAAGCATCCGGTACTTTGGATGGGGCTTGTTGGGCCCGATAGATCTATCTTTAGAGTTCGCGTCAATTAGGGTGTCTGTTCCCTAATTCTTAGATTACCAGACTTAATAAAAAGGGGCATATTCGATCTCGATCATTCAACCATATAATGTAGTTTCGATTACTTGTGTCTATTTCGTAAAACATTTATAAAAGCGCATGCATTCTCAGTCCCAAAAATATATATTGCAAAAGCATTTAAAAAGGGATTAATGAAACTCACAATAATGTATTTTGTAGTAAAAATACATATGACGACATTGAACAATGTAGGGTTGGCCTCGGATTCACGAACCTATATCATTCATATATCTATTAAGACACATACTTGTAATCGAACAAATATATTTATTTATATTATTATTAGTGATGTAATTTATATATATAGTAGACTAATAGGTTCATTATATATATTTTCATTATATATATAGATATATTAGTATAGTTAAGTTATGTGTATTAAATATATATTTGTTTATAATTTTAATAACGTCTTTAAAACTTTTATTTTTCATAATCGTAATTATTTTAATAATAATGACATAGATAATACTGATATCAATAATAATGATAGTTTTAGTAAAAAATAATACTAATAATAATAATGGTAATTTTTAATAGTTTTAATAGAAATTTTCAGTAATTATACAATATCACTAATATTAATGTTTAAATGATAAGTCTATTAATGATACTTTGTAATATTAATAATAATGATGATAATACTAGTAATAATACCTATGTGGATGATAATAATAACACTAACAATTATAAAATGTTACAAGTACTAATATTAATGAAAATAATAATAATTTGTATCATTCTCATAATAATAATAATAATCATAATCATAATTATAATAATAAATTATAGTCTTTATAATAATACTTGTATTAGTAATAATAAGTGTTCTAAAAATAACCATAATAATAATAATCACAATACTAATAATAATAATAATAATAATTTTGGAAATGAAATCTACCTTCCAAAGCCTTTCTAAAAAAAATATGCCCTGAACGGGGTTTGAACTAGAGACCTCCCGCTCACCCGCCAACACACTTAACCATTCCCTCTGTCTTGTTTTATCTGATTTATAAGGCAACCCAAACTATATATCTAGTATTTCATTTAGCCATGTTCATCATCTTCTTCACCAAGTTCAAAATCAAACGGGGGCAAAAACTCAACAACAATCGAACAGGTTTTCATTTATGACTTGTAAACAACATGAAACAAAAAAAAATGAGTTCATGATATAAAAAAAAATGAGAAAAAAAACAAAAAAAATCCTACTGCTTGCTAGTAGCCAAGAAAAAAAAAATTTGTTTTCAATTTTGAGTTCGTTTTGGAAAATCTCTACAACATGAAACATGTTTCAAATCATTCCTAAAAACTATTGAAATCGTCAATTGAACTTAAAACATCAAAACAAGCTCTAATTTCTCCAAGAACAAAACAGTTGACTTTTGACAATTTAACTTTGACTCGCAAATTCGAATTCGTTATTAAGAATTGGGACTTGAGATTTTGCAGGAAGTTTAAGTAAATGATTCCTAACAACTCTGCATTTTTAGTTTTTGAAATTTGTTTCGAATTTACGTTAGTGTATATTACTGTGAAGAACTCAAGAACTCAAAAATTGATTTTTAGATTAAGAGTGTTATAGGTTATGATTACAACATGAATTGTGTTTCAAATCATTCCTATAAACTTCATGGATCATCAAATTAACTGGAGATATCAAAACAAACTCGAATTTGATTCAAGAACACTTAGTTGACTTTGAAAACCAAAACTTTGACTCTGAAATTAGACATTGATAGAAAGAATTGAAGATTGAAAACTTACAGATAGTTTAGATAGACGATTCCTAACAAGACTGCATTATTACATTTTGGAAATTCATTCGAAATTAAAATATGGTGAAAAAGATGAATGTATAGAGTGTCGAGCTTCACCTTCTTTTTATTTCTGTTTTCAAATCCTGATTTGCAGTGTAAACTAGTATTATATATAATGTGTTAGTACATAATTTAACAGTTAAACTAAATTCTAATTGATTTATGAAATTGACCGGGATCGATTTATAGACAAGGAGTACTCACAATTCAATCAACGAATAAAAAAAAAAGAAACAGACATATACAACCAAACAAAATTTGTTACCTGTCCTTGTTATATGCTTATATATAATAAATTTTAATTTTATTAATTAATATAAATATATTAATAATAATAATACTAATTAATAATATTTATATCAAAATAATAATAATAATAATAATAATAATAATAATAATAATAATAATAATAATAATAATAATAATAATAATAATAGAAATACTAATATTATTTATGATAATAATAATAATAGATTGTATTCTTTGTAATAATAATAATAACTATATAAATGATAATTTTATCAAAAAAATATACTAATAATAATAATAAGAATTATATTATTGATGGTACCATTAATTGCAATTATATTAGAAATAATATAACAATGTATTTATATATACATATTTTCATATTACTATTACATATATATATTTTTACTATTGAGAGTGATTATTATATTACTACAATAATATAATTTATAATAAAACTTGTTATATTAATTGTTAATATTAAATAAAGTTATAACTTTACTACTAGTTATAGTGATAATGATATTAACAATGATATCAATAACATTAATAAGTATACAAATCAGATATATTAAATTCAATATTATAATTTTAGTAATTCTGATATTAATATTAATAGTAGCAATGAATGTATTAATAATATAATGATTACGATTAAACTTGTAATTACATTTAAACATTAATATTATATATTATACGATAACATATGTTGAATATTTATTATTTATACATTGTATATATATTACCATATACTCTTAATTATTAATAAGAATCATATCTATATTTATTCATTTTTAAATTACACTTACTTATTTTTGTAGCTCATTTTACATATTTAGATCAAATGTTTAAATTTTATTTTATAATTTTAAATTATTATATATATACTTACATCTATATATACTTATATATATACATATTTATTTGCAAACTATGGTTTGTGAATCGTCGGGCATAATCAAAGGTCAACTGAATCCATATAAATAGTTCAAAGGTCAAATGTATGCACGAACACAGTTCAAGGTTTATGCGACTTCAACATTACAAACTTTGCTTATCATGTCGGAACATATGAATATTAAGTTTAAATTTGGTCAGAAATTCCCGGGTCGTCACAGCAGAGGCACAGGAAGACCCGGAGCTTGTTACGGGTACGTTTCTTATTGACAATAAATCTGCTTACGTTTTATTTGATTCGGGTGCGGATAAAAGCTATATGAGTAGAGATTTTTGTGCTAAATTAAGTTGTCCATTGACGCCTTTGGATAGTAAATTTTTACTCGAATTAGCAAATGGTAAATTAATTTCAGCAGATAATATATGTCGGAATCGAGAAATTAAACTGGTTAGCGAAACATTTAAGATTGACTTGATACCAGTAGAGTTAGGGAGTTTTGATGTGATAATCGGTATGGACTGGTTGAAAGAAGTGAAAGCAGAGATCGTTTGTTACAAAAATGCAATTTGCATTATACGAGAAAAAGGAAAACCCTTAATGGTGTACGGAGAAAAGGGCAACACAAAGCTACATCTTATTATAATTTGAAGGCACAAAAACTAATAAGAAAAGGTTGCTATGCTGTTCTAGCACACATCGAGAAAGTACAAACTGAAGAAAAGAGCATCAATGATGTTCCCGTCGCAAAAGAATTTCCCGATGTATTTTCGAAAGAATTACCGGGATTACCCCCACATCGATCCGTTGAATTTCAAATAGATCTTGTACCAGGAGCTGCACCAATAGCTCGTGCTCCTTACAGACTCGCACCCAGCGAGATGAAAGAACTGCAAAGCCAATTACAAGAACTTTTAGAGCGTGGTTTCATTTGACCAAGCACATCACCGTGGGGAGCTCCTGTTTTGTTTGTCAAGAAGAAAGATGGTACATTCAGGTTGTGTATCGACTACCGAGAGTTGAACAAACTTACCATCAAGAACCGCTACCCACTACCGAGAATCGACGACTTATTTGATCAACTACAAGGCTCGTCTGTTTATTCAAAGATTGACTTACGTTCTGGGTATCATCAAATGCGGGTGAAAGAAGATGATATTCCAAAGACTGCTTTCAGAACACGTTACGGTCATTACGAGTTTATGGTCATGCCGTTTGGTTTAACTAATGCACCAGCTGTGTTCATGGACCTTATGAACCGAGTGTGTAGACCATACCTTGACAAGTTTGTCATTGTTTTCATTGATGACATACTTATTTACTCAAAGAATGACCAAGAACACGGTGAACATTTAAGAAAGGTGTTAGAAGTATTGAGGAAGGAAGAATTGTACGCTAAGTTTTCAAAGTATGCATTTTGGTTGGAAGAAGTTCAATTCCTCGGTCACATAGTGAACAAAGAAGGTATTAAGGTGGATCCAGCAAAGATAGAAACTGTTGAAAAGTGGGAAACCCCGAAAACTCCAAAACACATACGACAGTTTTTAGGACTAGCTGGTTACTACAGAAGGTTCATCCAAGACTTTTCCAGAATAGCAAAACCCTTGACTGCATTAACGCATAAAGGGAAAAAATTTGAATGGAAGGATGAACAAGAGAAAGCGTTTCAGTTATTGAAGAAAAAGCTAACTACGGCACCTATATTGTCATTGCCTGAAGGGAATGATGATTTTGTGATTTATTGTGACGCATCAAAGCAAGGTCTCGGTTGTGTATTAATGCAACGAATGAAGGTGATTGCTTATGCGTCTAGACAATTGAACATTCACGAACAAAATTATACGACGCATGATTTGGAATTAGGCGCGGTTGTTTTTGCATTAAAGACTTGGAGGCACTACTTATATGGGGTCAAAAGTATTATATATAACGACCACAAAAGTCTTCAACACATATTTAATCAGAAACAACTGAATATGAGGCAGCGTAGGTGGATTGAATTGTTGAATGATTACAACTTTGAGATTCGTTACCACCCGGGGAAGGCAAATGTGGTAGCCGACGCCTTGAGCAGGAAGGACAGAGAACCCATTCGAGTAAAATCTATGAATATAATGATTCACAATAACCTTACTACTCAAATAAAGGAGGCGCAACAAGGAGTTTTAAAAGAGGGAAATTTAAAGGATGAAATACCCAAAGGATCGGAGAAGCATCTTAATATTCGGGAAGACGGAACCCGGTATAGGGCTGAAAGGATTTGGGTACCAAAATTTGGAGATATGAGAGAAATGGTACTTAAAGAAGCTCATAAAACCAGATACTCAATACATCCTGGAACGGGGAAGATGTACAAGGATCTCAAGAAACATTTTTGGTGGCCGGGTATGAAAGCCGATGTTGCTAAATATGTAGGAGAATGTTTGAGTTCTAAGGTCAAAGCTGAGCATTAGAAACCATCAGGTCTACTTCAACAACCCGAAATCCCGGAATGGAAATGGGAAAACATTACCATGGATTTCATCACTAAATTGCCAAGGACTGCAAGTGGTTTTGATACTATTTGGGTAATAGTTGATCGTCTCACCAAATCAGCACACTTCCTGCCAATAAGAGAAGATGACAAGATGGAGAAGTTAGCACGACTGTATTTGAAGGAAGTCGTCTCCAGACATGGAATACCAATCTCTATTATCTCTGATAGGGATGGCAGATTTATTTCAAGATTCTGGCAGACATTACAGCAAGCATTAGGAACTCGTCTAGACATGAGTACTGCCTATCATTCACAAACTTATGGGCAGAGCGAAAGGACGATACAAATGCTTGAAGACATGCTACGAGCATGTGTTATTGATTTCGAAAACAGTTGGGATCGACATCTACCGTTAGCAGAATTTTCCTACAACAACAGCTACCATTCAAGCATTGAGATGGCGCCGTTTGAAGCACTTTATGGTAGAAAGTGCAGGTCTCCGATTTGTTGGAGTGAAGTGGGGGATAGACATATTACGGGTCCGGAGATAATACAAGAAACTACCGAGAAGATCATCCAAATTCAACAACGGTTGAAAACCGCCCAAAGTCGACAAAAGAGCTACGCTGACATTAAAAGAAAAGATATAGAATTTGAAATTGGAGAGATGGTCATGCTTAAAGTTGCACCTTGGAAAGGCGTTGTTCGATTTGGTAAACGAGGGAAATTAAATCCAAGGTATATCGGACCATTCAAGATTATTGATCGTGTCGGACCAGTAGCTTACCGACTTGAGTTACCTCAACAACTCGCGGCTGTACATAACACTTTCCACGTCTCAAATTTGAAGAAATGTTTTGCTAAAGAAGATCTCACTATTCCATTAGATGAAATCCAAATCAACGAAAAACTTCAATTCATCGAAGAACCCGTCGAAATAATGGATCGTGAGGTTAAAAGACTTAAGCAAAACAAGATACCAATTGTTAAGGTTCGATGGAATGCTCGTAGAGGACCCGAGTTCACCTGGGAATGAGAAGATCAGATGAAGAATAAATACCCGCATTTATTTCCAGAAGATACGTCAACACCTCCAACTGCTTAAAATTTCGGGACGAAATTTATTTAACTGGTAGGTACTGTAGTGACCCAAACTTTTCCATGTTTATATATATATTAAATGAAATTGTTATTTACATGATTAAGTGTTTCCAACATGTTAAGCAATCAAACTTGTTAAGACTTGATTAATTGAAATAGGTTTCATATAGACAATTGACCACCCAAGTTGACTGGTGATTCACGAACGTTAAAACTTGTAAAAACTATATGATGACATATATATGGTTATATATATATAGTTAAAATGATATTATGATAAGTAAACATATCATTAAGTATATTAATAATGAAATACATATGTAAAAACAAGACTACTAACTTAATGATTTTGAAACGAGACATATATGTAACGATTATCGTTGTAACGACATTTAATGTATATATATATCATATTAAGAGATATTCGTACATCATAATATCATGATAATATAATAATTTAAAATCTCATTTGATATTATAAACATTGGGTTAACAATATTTAACAAGATCGTTAACCTAAAGGTTTCAAAACAACACTTACATGTAACAACTAACGATGACTTAACGACTAAGTTAAAATGTATATACATGTAGTGTTTTAATATGTATTCATACACTTTTGAAAGACTTCAAGACACTTATCAAAATACTTCTACTTAACAAAAATGCTTACAATTACATCCTCGTTCAGTTTCATCAACAATTCTACTCGTATGCACCCGTATTCGTACTCGTACAATACACAGCTTTTAGATGTATATACTATTAGTATATACACTCTAATGATCAGCTCTTAGCAGCCCATGTGAGTCACCTAACACATGTGGGAACCATCATTTGGCAACTAGCATGAAATATCTCATAAAATTACAAAAATATGAGTAATCATTCATGACTTATTTACATGAAAACAAAATTACATATCCTTTATATCTAATCCATACACCAACGACCAAAAATACCTACAAACACTTTCATTCTTTAATTTTCTTCATCTAATTGATCTCTCTCAAGTTCTATCTTCAAGTTCTAAGTGTTCTTCATAAATTCTACAAGTTCTAGTTTCATAAAATCAAGAATACTTCCAAGTTTGCTAGCTTACTTCCAATCTTGTAGAGTGATCATCCAACCTCAAGAAATCTTTCTTATTTATAGTAATATATCTTTCTAATACAAGGTAATACTCATATTCAAACTTTGATTCAATTTCTATAACTATAACAATCTTATTTCGAGTGAAAATCTTACTTGAACTGTTTTCGTGTCATGATTCTGCTTTAAAAACTTTCAAGCCATCCAAGGATCCTTTGAAGCTAGATCCATTTTTCTCATTTCCAGTAGCTTTATCCAGAAAACTTGAGGTAGTAATGATGTTCATAACATCATTCGATTCATACATATAAAGCAATCTTATTCGAAGGTTTAAACTTGTAATCACTAGAACATAGTTTAGTTAATTCTAAACTTGTTCGCAAACAAAAGTTAATCCTTCTAACTTGACTTTTAAAATCAACTAAACACATGTTCTATATCTATATGATATGCTAACTTAATGATTTAAAACCTGGAAACACGAAAAACACCGTAAAACCGGATGTACGCCGTCGTAGTAACACCGCGGGCTGTTTTGGGTTAGTTAATTAAAAACTATGATAAACTTTGATTTAAAAGTTGTTCTTCTGGGAAAATTATTTTTCTTATGAACATGAAACTATATCCAAAAATCATGGTTAAACTCAAAGTGGAAGTATGTTTTCTAAAATGGTCATCTAGACGTCGTTCTTTCGACTGAAATGACTACCTTTGCAAAAATGACTTGTAACTTATATTTCTGACTATAAACCTATACTTTTTCTATTTAGATTCATAAAATAGAGTTCAATATGAAACCATAGCAATTTGATTCACTCAAAACGGATTTAAAATGAAGAAGTTATGGGTAACAAGATTGGATAATTTTTATTGTTGTAGCAACGTGAAAATTGGTAACAAATCTATATTAATCATATCCTAGCTAACTTATATTGTATTCTACATATATTCTAATATATTATGTAATCTTGGGATACCATAGACACGTATGCAAATGTTTTGACATATCATATCGACCCATGTGTATATATTATTTGGAACAACCATAGAACTCTATATGCAGTAATGTGGGAGTTAGCTATACAGGGTTGAGGTTGATTCCAAAAATATATATATTTTGAGTTGTGATCTAGCCTGAGACGTGTATACACTGGGTCGTGGATTGATTCAAGATAATATATATCAATTTTTTTTTGTACATCTAACTTTGGACAACTAGTTGTAGGTTACTAACGAGGACAGCTGACTTAATGAACTTAAAACATCAAAATGTATTAAAAGTGTTGTAAATATATTTTGAACATACTTTGATATATATGTACATATTTGTAATAGGTTTGTGAATCGACCAGTGGTCAAGTCTTACTTCCCGACGAAGTAAAAATCTGTGAAAGTGAGTTATAGTCCCACTTTTAAAATCTAATATTTTTGGGATGAGAATACATGCAGGTTTTATAAATGATTTACAAAATAGACACAAGTACGTGAAACTACATTCTATGGTTGAATTATCGAAATCGAATATGCCCCTTTTTATTAAGTCTGGTAATCTAAGAATTAGGGAACAGACACCCTAATTGACGCGAATCCTAAAGATAGATCTATTGGGCCTAACAAACCCCATCCAAAGTACCGGATGCTTTAGTACTTCGAAATTTATATCATATCCGAAGGGTGTCCCGGAATGATGGGGATATTCTTATTATATGCATCTTGTTAATGTCGGTTACCAGGTATTCACCATATGAATGATTTTTATCTCTATGTATGGGATGTATATTGAAATATGAAATCTTGTGGTCTATTGTTACGATTTGATATATATAGGTTAAACCTATAACTCACCAACATTTTTGTTGACGTTTTAAGCATGTTTATTCTCAGGTGATTATTAAGAGCTTCCGCTGTCGCATACTTAAATAAGGACAAGATTTGGAGTCCATGCTTGTATGATATTGTGTAAAAACTGCATTCAAGAAACTTATTTCGTTGTAACATATTTGTATTGTAAACCATTATGTAATAGTCATGTGTAAACAGGATATTTTAGATTATCATTATTTGATAATCTACGTAAAGCTTTTTAAACCTTTATTGATGAAATAAAGGTTATGGTTTGTTTTAAAATGAATGCAGTCTTTGAAAAACGTCTCATATAGAGGTCAAAACCTCGCAACGAAATCAATTAATATGGAACATTTTTAATCAATAAGAACGGGACATTTCAGTTGCCATGCTTAGTTATCGTGTACTGTGCTGTTTACCGTATGCTGTGACGTTGTTGGTTGATGGATTTTGACTTAAGTCAAAATTTTGTTTGGAAGATCGATGGCTAACGGACGGGGTCCAAGGGAAATGCCCACAGCAACACAGATCGAGGAGATGATAGCTGCTCGAGTAGCCGCAACTATGGCGAATGCCAGCCCCCAAGCTCCACCGGCTAACCCGAACATCCAGAATTGGTGCACTTTCAAGGAATTTCAGAGTTGTAAGCCCCACAATTTCAGTGGAACAGAAGGGCCAGTTGTACTGACGAGATGGTTTGAGAAGTTGGAATATGTGTTCCGTGTGAATAACTGCTCCGAAGGGAATAAGACTAAGTTCGCATCCTGCACTTTGTCGGATGGCGCTTTGACTTGGTGGAATACGCTCGCCCACGCTCGGGGAATCGACGAAGCTTACGCTACACCATGGGAGGAGTTTAAGAGGGCTATGATCGAGGAGTACTGCCCCAGAACCGAAATTCAGAAAATGGAAGCGAAATTTTGGGAACTGAAAGTCGTAGGAACTGACCTTGATGGCTATAACCGAAGGTACTTGGAGTTAGCTTTGATGTTCCACACAATGGTTACTCCGGAGTACAAACAGATGGAGAGGTATTTGTGGGGACTCCCCAAGGACATTCGGAGAAATGTCACTTCTTCGAAACCAGTGAATGTACCGGAAGCTATGCGCATGGCGCACACCCTGATGAATCAAATTACCCGCCAAGAGCCAGAGAAGGCGAAATCAGAATCGGGAGCTAGTAATGGAAAACGTAAGTGGGACGGAAATAAGGGAAAAGGTTTTGACCAGAACCCAGCTAAGAGGTATGAGAATTTTAAGGGGAACAACGACTGGAGGAAACTGAACCCTAGCTCTAACCCTAACTACAAAGGTACCCTTTCTCAGTGTAAGAGATGCTACAAGCATCATACTGGATACTGCAACGTAGTGTGTGAGAAGTATAAAAGGACTAGACATATCAGCAGAGATTGTAAGATCACCACCCCAGCTGTGAGGACAAACCCAATTAGACCAAAGAAGTGCTATGAGTGCGGTCAGCAGGGCCACTTCAGGAATGAATGTCCTAATAAGAAGAAGGATGGCGGGTCAGCACGTGGAAGAGTCTTCAACATGAACGCCAGAGATGCTCGTGAAGATCCGGACTTGGTTACAGGTACATTCACTATCAATAAACTATTAGCTTACTCGTCCTATTTGATACCGGTGCCGATAGGAGTTATGTATGTAGACACTTTTGCTCTAAGATAGATTGGTCGTTAGTGCCTTTGGATGAGAGTATACTTGTTGAGGTAGCCAATGGAAAGCTTAAGAAAGTTGACCAAATTGGCCGAGGAGGTATTATAAACTTAGCGGGTGTGGATTTTGAGATTGATTTGATACCCATTAAGTTGGGGAGTTTTGATGTGATAGTCGGTATGGACTGGCTGTCCAAAGTGAGAGCAGAAGTTATTTGTGGAGAGAAGATTCTTCGTATTCCTCGCGAAGATCGTGAACCGCTAATTGTTTACGGAGATAGATGTAGCCTGAAGCTGAACCTTATTAGTTGCTTGAAGGCACAAAAGGTTATGAAAAAGGGGCGTTTTGCTGTTTTGGCGCACGTGAAGAAGTTAGAAACTGAGGAGAAAAGTGTGGACGATGTACGAATTATGAACGAATTTCACGACGTCTTTCCAGAGGAATTGCTGAGATTACCGCCGCCGAGATCAGTGGAGTTTCAGATCGATCTAGTGCTAGGAGTTGCACCTGTAGCTCGCGCACCTTATCGACTTACACCTTCCGAACAGCAAGATTTGTAGAGTCAACTGCAGGAACTGCTAGACCGTGGATTTATCCGACCGGGTTCATCACCTTGGGGCGCACCTATTTTGTTCGTGAAGAAGAAGGACGGATCTTTCCGCATGTGTATCGATTATCGTGAACTGAACAAGTTGACGATCAAGAATCGGTATCCCCTTCCCAGGATTGACGATCTTTTCGATCAGCTGCAAGGATCCAGCGTTTAATCCAAGATTGATTTACGATCAGGTTATCACCAGTTGAGGGTGAAAGAGAGCGATGTGCTGAAGACTGCGTTCCGAACTCGTTATGGTCACTATGAGTTTTTGGTGATGCCATTCGGTTTAACCAACGCACCTGCCGTGTTTATGGATCTCATGAATCGCGTATGCAAGCCGTACCTGGACAAATTCGTTATCGTCTTCATAGATGATATCCTAATCAATTCCAAAAGCGAAGAAGAACATGAGTAACATCTTCGACTCATGCTTGAACTCTTGAGACAAGAGCAACTCTATGCCAAATTATCCAAGTGTGAATTTTGGTTGAAGGAAGTCCAATTTCTTGGTCATATTGTGAGCGATCAGGGTATCAAAGTCGATCCCGCAAAGATCGAACCCATCAGCAAGTGGGAAACTCCCACTACTCCTACTCATATCCGTCAATTTTTAGGCCTCACCGGTTATTACCGTAGATTCATCGAAGGTTTCTCTTTGATTACGCGTTCTTTGACCGCATTAACTCATAAAGGGAAGAAGTTTGTTTGGGCAACCGAGCAAGAGTCGGCATTCCAAATCCTGAAGCAGAAGTTGACCACTGCTCCTATTTTGTCCCTTCCCGAAGGCAGTGATAATTTCGTTGTGTATTGCGATGCCTCCCGACAAGGTTTTGGGTGTGTATTGATGCAACGGAAGAAGGTTATTGCTTACGCCTCCCGAAAAGTGAAGATTCACGAGCGAAACTACACTAATCACGATCTTGAGCTTGGAGTCGTTGTCTTTGCACTCAAACTGTGGAGACACTATCTGTATAGAACCAAGAGTACTATCTTCACCGACCACAAAAGCTTCCAACGCATATTCGATCAGAAGCAACTGAATATGAGACAGCGTCGATGGATCAAGACGTTGAACGACTATGATTGTGAACTTCGCTACCACCCTGGCAAGGCAAATGTTGTAGCTGATGCCTTGAACCGAAAGGAAAGAATGGTACCTCTTCATGTTCGAGCCTTGAACATCACCATTCACATAAATCTTAATAGCCAAATCCGTGTAGCCCAAGAGGAAGCTCTCAAGGAGGAGAATATTGCTCAAGAGCACTTGAACATTCTCGTTTCTCGATTCGAGGTCAAAGAGACTGGACTCCGATACTTTGCCGGAAGAATCTGGGTGCCTAGTTATGGGGATTTACGAAGCCTTATTCTAGATGAAGCCCATAAGTCAAGGTATTCGATTCATCCAGGAACTGGTAAGATGTACCACGACCTCAAGGTTCAATATTGGTGGCCGAACCTCAAGAAGGATGTTGCGACTTACGTCGAAAAGTGTTTAACTTTTTCTAAGATCAAATCCGAACATCAGAGGCCATCCGGATTACTTCAGCAACCAGAAATCCCGTAATGGAAGTGGGAAGGAATAACAATGGACTTCATCACGAAGCTACCTAAGACGGTAGGCGGTTATGACACCATCTGGGTTATCGTTGACCGTCTTACCAAATCTGCACACTTTCTAGCCATGAAGGAAACTGATACGATGGAGAGACTGACGTAACTATACATAAAGGAAGTTGTATCTCGACACGGTGTACCCTTATCGATTATTTCAGACCGAGACGCCCATTTCGCTTCTAGATTTTGGCATTCTTTGCAAGAAGCTTTGGGAACACGTTTAGATATGAGTATTGCGTATCACCCGCAAACCGACGGACAGAGCGAACGCCCGATTCAAACCCTGGAGGACATGTTGCGCGCTTGTGTAATTGATTTCGGAAAGGCTTGGGAGAAGCATTTACCGCTAGCCGAATTCTCTTACAACAATAGTTATCACGCGAGCATTAAGGCCGCAACTTTCGAAGCTTTGTATGGCCGCAGATGTCGTTCCCCTATTTGTTGGGCCGAAGTAGGTGAAAAGTAACTCACCGGACCCAAACTCGTCCATGAAACAACCGAGAAGATTGTCCAAATTCAAGCGAGGCTCAAGACGGCCCGTGATCATCAAAAGAGCTATGTCGATATTAAGCGTAAAGATCGCGAATTCCAAGTAGGTGACTGAGTGATGTTGAAAGTCGCACCTTGGAAAGGTGTAATCCGTTTCGGAAAGCGTGGGAAGCTAAATCCGCGATATATTGGTCCTTTCAAAATCTTGGAGCGTATTGGACCCGTCGCTTACCGTTTGGATCTTCCGACTCAGTTGAGTGCTATTCATCCCACTTTTCACGTGTCAAATCTGAAGAAACGTCTTGCTGAAATAGAACTTGTCATACCACTTGATGAGCTTACGATGGATGACAAACTCCACTTCGTAGAAGAACCTGTTGAAAGTATGGACCGAGAGGTCAAGACCTTGAAACGTAACAAGATTCCAATCGTTCGAGTTCGTTGGAATGCTAAATGAGGACCCGAGTTTACTTGGGAACGAGAGGATCAGATGATGCAGAAGTATCCTCACCTCTTCACAACTCTACCGTCTACCTCAGCTTAAAATTTTAGGACGAAATTTTCATTAACAGGTGGGTAATGTAACGACCCGACTTTTTTGACTTACTTTTGCGCTTGTTACTTTCTACGAAACTGCGTATTTGTGCGTACTGTGTTGGTTTATAATCTGGAATCTTATTTCATGATTAATTACCTTCGTTAATACCATACTACGTTCCATTAAGTACTTAGTTACTTAACTTGATCCCCGAATGCTTTTACGACCGTTAGTGTCACTTGACGTTGAGAACGAGCTATATGTTTTGGTACACGTTTAACTTTTCTCGTAATTGGAATATTACGACTACGAAATACTAATTTTTATTTTCTAATAACAATTACTTGGGCTTTTGGTTGCTTAATTACGCTTAGTAATTTACTTATGCTCACTAGTTAGTCTTGTTGGACTTTCTACCTTGTTGGACTTTATCCCACCCTACTCTAGTTAATTGACTATTTAATTAGCCCAATTTTAATAAGTTTATGACCCATATAAATGTAAGACAAATACCCATTTGTTAGAGGGAACATACTAGCATTTTTGTTAACCATAATCACAATTGTTGCATGGGATCCCAACATAAGCACCAACTTTAGATCACCATTAACCAAAAAGCAAAAGTTGTCCCCTCTTGTCTCCCCCCAAACCTACGGCCTCCCCACCTCACCACCACCCCATCTCTCTATAAATACCAAGCAAATCTCACCCATTTCACACTTAATCTCATTCACATTTTACACACACTTACTCTCTAATTCTCTCTGTAGTCTTTCTCACTCTAAAAAGTGTAAGTTTTAAATTTCCTCTTCTTCTTCTTCTCTTCTCATTGTCGACATCATCATCATCATGCAAGGATCTAGCTTTTTAGCTTTTTGATTTTGTTATATCTTGTAGATTCAAACTTTGGTTTGAATCCTTCAAGAACATGAAAGATTCAAGCTTTCTAGCTTTGTATCTCCATTACTTTGTTGGATCTAGGTTTTCTAGCTTACAATTCTTTTATTTTGTTAAAAAGATCAAAACTTGTGTTTATGATCTTCATGTAGCTTGAAGATCTAGCCTTTTGCTTTAAGGATCTTCAAGAACATTAAAGATTCAAGCTTTTTAGCTTAGGGTTTCATTATTTTGTTAAGGATCTTAGCTTTTTAGCTTATGATCTCATTACTTTCATTAGATCTTAGCTCTTTAGCTTATGGTCTCATTAATCTTGTAAAGATCCAAGCTTTCTAGCTTAGGGTTTTCTTAATACTTGAGATCTAAGTTATCATTGTAGATCTCACTTACTTGGAACTTTTTTGTGATTGTTGTGATGATAAAGATCAAGTCTTCATCATCTCATATGATGAAGATGCATAAAACTTGTGTAAAAAGGACAAAGGTTGAAGCTTTATTGTATCTATGCGATAAAGAGGCAACCTTGATGTTCAAAACTTGTAGAATGATAGCTTTTACTCTTAGTTGTATGTTGATGGTTGAAACTTGGTCAAAGTAATGCTAAAACATCAAAGAGTTGTACACTTGAAGCTTACACGCATCAAGGATGAGAACCGTGATGAGCATCAAGCACCAAGAAACCCACTGGAGCAATTGTTTGCTGTTTTTCGGGATCTGATCAGGTTCCTAGGACTTATGAAAAATTGATTTTCAGATATTTCGTTTCGATTATATGACTTTTCGTTTAGGCCTCGCCTAAATCCGATATACGGTTTAGGATTTATATCCTTCCGAAAGTCACTACGCCATTATAACGACGTGCTGAAAATTCTGACCTACTCGCACTTGAACTGTCGCCACGGTCAAACGACATCGAGTTAGGATCTGAAAATTGGATATCAGTTAGAGGACTCACATACGGAGCCTTGGCCACTGACCATGCGTCTTTTCGTTTTGTAAAGAGGTCGTAGCATCTGTCTGAAGTCAACCTTTTATTTCGATCTCTATTCTTGTTGAAAACTTACTTTATCTTTTACGTATGATGATAATGATGATGATGATGATGACGACGACGATACTTAAGACTTAATTTATTCACTCTTAAACTTTTGGGGATAATATACTGACTTAGTGACCTTTGACTTAGGTTGACGACCTTTCGGACCGACTTACTACTTGCATACTTTTTATATCGACTTTGCCGCACATTCACTGTGAGTTATAGCTTCCCTTTTTACTTTACTATTTTTGGGACTGAGAATACATGCGCTTTTTACTTAAACCCTAAATCTAAACCCAAAATCCTACACCCTAGAATCTAAACCTTAAACCATAACCTAAACACTAAATCTAAACCCAAAACCCCAAAACCCTAAACCTAAACTCTAAACCCTAAAATCTAAGCCCAAAATCCTAAATCTAAACCTAAACCCAAACCTAAACCTTAACCTAAACTCTAAAATCTAAACCATATACCTTAAACCTAAACTTTAAACCCTAAATCTAAACCCTAACTCTAAACCCTAAGTGTAAACCCTAAACCCTAACCTAAACCCTAAACCCTAAATGTAAACTCAAAACCCTAAACCTAAACTCTAAACCCTAAAATCTAAACCTTAAACCTTAAACCTAAACTCTAAACTCTAAACTATAAATCTAAACACTAGGCCTAAATAAAACGATAATCAATTATATCTTAAATAAATATATCTTAGATTTTAAATTACACCATAAACAATTATATCATAAATACATTATAAACACTAAAAAAAAATCATAAACACTTAATAGCATAAATACATCATAATATATAATACTGATACATATTTTAAATAAAAACATAAATAATTATATCATAACTACATCATACATCATAATATAGTATAAACAAAAAAGGTAACCTGCGACCAAAAAAAAAATGGATATCACATTATGCTCAAGAACTGGAAAAATAAGCACCTTGGATGTGTTGGAAATCAAAAAAGGTTTGGTTAGGTTGGCTTGGTCCAACCACAAAAGACTTCTTTTGTTGCGATTTTAAAATTTTAGAATCATTAATGTTCAAATTATCACTTTAAAACTATACCTTTAACATAATAGAAGAAACTAACTTTAAACTAAAACCCTAAACCCTAACTCTAAACCATATACACTAAATCCTAAACTCTAAACCTTAAACCTTATATGTAAACCTTAAATCCTAAATCAACCATAAACCTTAAAACCCTAAACCCTAAGCCTTAAACTCTATACCATAAATTCTAAAAACTAAACTCGAAACTCTAAAGCTTAAACCCTTAACCCTAAACACTAAATCCTAAACCCTAAAACATAAATTCTAAAATTTTAACCCTAAGCTCTAAACCCTAAACTGTAAACCATAATGTGATTTACAAGTTGTTATCCGTGGAGTAATTTATTACCACATAAATATGTACTTATTTATTTATATATAACTTGTAAATCTATATATTTTAATTTTTATTATATATATATACTCAAATGCTTATACTGTATTAGGTGATAGTAAAAATCATTTAGAAACGAAACGGGTAGAGAAAGTTTGACGGGTATTTCCACCTAACTCATTTGGACACCCACATGGATAATACCCGTAACCGCCCCACACACGTTCCGCCACATATTTTGTAAGGTGATGTTTGTTTTTTAAGATGTTTTTGTCTGAAGATCTGCGAACCACGAGAAGATGTGGTCTGAAGATCTGTAAGCTAAAAATAGAACACTGTTTGTTTTTTTATCTGCAAAATCTTATTCTGAATTAATGTTATTTTGATGTTTAATCAATAGTTATCTACTAACTATTCAAAATTTCAAAATTAACTATAATCACCTCCATGTAATATACAGTATAAATTTAGGTGATCCACATTATTTATTTTTACTATACATAAATAAAGAGAAAAGCAAAGCAAAGCAACTTTTATATGGTTATTAATGTGACACGTATTACATTCACTTCTATGTCTATTGTGTTTGTATTTCATCGGAGTACTCCATATCAAGTTCTCATCTACCATTTTTGCATCTATCTCGTTATGTATCATCTCAATCTCAATCCTTCATTATGTATCAATATTTCTTCGTATTCTTCATATCTAAAATCATAATCACAAATTCTTTAATTTCTATGAAACACTTTATTCAGTAGTTTCATGCCATGTATCACATAAAATAAATCAGAAAGGAACTGCGCAAAAGAAATATATCAAATTTAGTGCGTCCGGAGGTCATGCCGTCGGAGGTGGTGCCGCCGTCGGAGGTGGTGCCGCCGTCGGAGGTGGTGACACCGCTGGAGGTGGCTGGGTTTGGAAGAGATAAGAATAAGGTTGGAAGAGTACTGGTTACAAAAGAATAATGGAACATGATAAATATGTCTTAACTTAAAAAGTTAGAAGCTGTGTATTAAAGCTTCAAAATTGAAGATGTTTGAAGACTTTATTTTGTGTTATGTCTTCAAGATACCACACCGTCTTCAACAGAAACATCTGCCCGTCCGCAGACATAATAAGGTCTTCAATGTGAAAAACAAACAACACCTTTAGTCAAGTGTAATGGAATACCCGTGGTGGCCTTCTATAACTTTGAACATTTTCGCATCAAAAGTTGAGACAAAATATCATACCTTGCCTTGCATCGATCTCACAGTCGATGATGAAAAGTATTCTCTTTCGATACTACCACACTCTATTGTTGTGCATCTGGTATAGTCGATGTTCACAGTTGAATTTAAGTGACTATCAGCAGCTGTTTTCATATATATAGCAATACATATATAGATTTTCTAATTTTGACCAACTTTGTTAATTTAAACACAAACGGAATCTGCTAGGACTTCAATTATATACTAAAGATCATGAAAATTAATAGTAAGATTGAGAACTTACACTTAAAGTGTCTCTCAATAGGGACAGTTTGTGGGCATCAGGTATTAATAGAATAAGATATTAAGACGATCTAAACAAATCCAATAACTTCAATCAATAGATTCGCACTCGTTCCCCCCATAATCAACAATATTTGTGTCTCAATTTTCAGTGAAAAATAGGCATTACCAATCAAGATGGTATTAATGTACTGCTTAAATGATTGAAAACCAAATTTCAGACGAATCGAACATATAACTTGTAGGATACCTAATTAAACCCTTAATTAAAAACTATAAGAAAACTTACACCAATATAATCGATTAGCAAGAACATAACACATATAGATTCTATAGGCTTCAGAGGTCTCAACGTTTTATTTTCGAGCCCCACCTGAGAGGGTTTTACATTTATGGACGGAGTTCGATAGTATAGAGATTTTTTGAAGCTCGTGCGTTGCACGGCTACTCAAATACAGTTTTAAAGTATTCACATATAGATATAGATTCTATATTTTATAAAGAGTTGCATTTTAGTGAAAGAGTAAAAAAAAAGTATTACAAAAGAAACAAATCTAGGGGTGTGCACCATTTGGTTTTTAACCCGAATAAATCGAATATCGAATCCAAACAAAAAAAAAAACAGAATTATTTAAACGGTTTTCGGATCGATCAAAACCGAAACCGAATTTTTAAATCGGTTTTTGGGTTTTGAAAATTTTAAATTTGGTTAACCGAAAACCGAATTAAAAATCGAATTCAAATTAAGAAAATATTAAAACATATTTATATTTATAATATTTATATTTTTATATTATATTTGATGTATTATTACATTTTTATTAAACAATACACATGTTATATACCCTGTATATTTATTTAAATTAATTTCACAACCATTATTCCTAATTTATATGTAAGTTTATGCTCGTTAGAATTTTTATTTAGACAAAATCGCTGAAATGGTCCCTGTGATTTGTATCAAAATGCTGGTTTCATCCCTGTGCTTTTTTTTGACTGATTTGATCCCGGTGATTTGTCAATGTTGCTGATTTAGTCCCTATTTCTGACGGACGTTAAATATCTACGTTAAAACTGATCATGTGCAATGCATGTGAGGGCATATCTGTCATTTTCTGACCCTTTCTTCTTTAACCAGTTCTTCGTCATTTTCTTCAATTTTCTTCTTCAATTTTTTATTCTTCCTTCATGAACCAAAGCCATTTCTTAATTTCTTCACCCCCAAATTCCTTCATCAAACAGCTAAATTATTTTCATTCTATTAATTCCCACAATTTTCCAAACACCACTAAAAAAACCCTTAAGAACTGAACTTACAAACCACAACGTTAACAAATTATCATATCTGCAAAACCCAAAACAAAAATTCATCAAGCAAGCAAAAAAAAAAAAAATCCAGATCTAAAAATATCCAAAACTTGATTGATTTAGCCACGGCGTAACAATCATCCCCGTCACGTCCTCCGGCACAACGCCTCCGTCTGCATCAAAACCTTCGCCACCATGTACAACCTCCGTCGGCATCGTCAACCTTCCCCACCATGAAGTTTGAACCAAGTTTTTGGGGTATACTGTTCGAGCTTCGATTGACTCCTGATTCATGTACAGGTGTTTATCCAACCAAAATGGGAAATTAATCTTGCTCATCGTCAAATGCAATTAGATCTAGCTTATAAGTAGGTGCCTTTTGTTTATATATTATGGAGTAGGTTAATAATTTAATAGGTTCAATTTTTTTTTATTATCGTCAAATGAAATTAATCTTGTATCTAAGTAGGTTCAATTTTTATTGGTTAAATATTTATGAACGATGGATGTATGTAACCTATTTTTATTTCTCGTTTCAAATCTAGGTTTATTATTTTGTGATTATAATTTAATTATGATATTGAAATTGATGGTTAAATTTATAGTTTTTGGTGGTAATAAAGATAGTGAGTTTGATTTGAGTTTAATTTAGGTTTGATTTCTGGAAATATAGAGGATTTGGGGAACAAGATTTTGATTTTGATTTAGATGTATTTGTTTGTATGAACTAAAGGGACCATTTCAGCAATTTTTGTACAAATCACAGGGACCATTTTAATAATTTTGTCAATAATGGAAACAAATAGACTAAAGTACCCTCACATGCATTGCACATGATGAGATTTAACGGAGATATTTAACGTTCGTCAGAAATAGAGACTAAATCAGCAACATTGACAAACCACCGGGATCAATCAGTCAAAAAAAAGCACAGGGATGAAACCAGCATTTTGGTACAAACCACAGAGACCATTTCAACAATTTTATCTTTTATTTATAATGATTTTCGATTTTAACCGAAACCAAACCGAAATCAAATTCGGTTTTTGGTTCGGTTTTTGGTTATGATTTTGATATTTAAATTTGGTTTTTGTTTGGTTTTCGTTTTGATTTTATAAGTTTCAAAACCGAAAAAATCGAACCGAAAAAACCGAAAAACCGAACCGATGACACCCCTACATCAATCGCATCATATATTATATTTGTTGGGAGTGCCTGTACATGAATCTACATATGCAAAAGACTTTCACTTGATCAAATTCAAATATAGCTTCATCAAATACACAGTGTTATTTTCACTTGATCAAATTCAAATATAGCTTCATCAAATACACGGTGTTATTTTAAACATCTCATAATAACACATCTGAGTTACATCTCTCGCATATGTCAGCAAAAATTCTCGAATAACAACGATATGAGTGATGATCAGGTAACCCGAGTTGTTCCATTTATTTTACTTTGTTACCAAGTTCACGTAATACTTTAGCAGCAAGTAGATGTGACAATAATATAAGTTATAAGGTTGTTCCTTGTCCGAGTTACCAGCGAGGGTGAGTACTATTCATTTGGGACAACCTAACATAAAGAACCATATATAGCAGAAAAGACGATTTACCAGAACATTTTCCTGTCTTGTTGATTCCAAAGCCAATCTGTAGCCACTATAAAGGGGTTCTTTCATAAGCTTGGTAAGTAAGATGATCTCTACAACCATGTCAAAGTCAAACGGACATGAAATTATAAATGTTAACTGATAAAGCTAAGGAATATCGAATCCCATGAGACACAAAATATTATTGGTAAAACATTCCAGACTATAATAGGCAAACTTTGAATCATATGTGTCAATGAATTGTAATAACAAACAAAATTTTACTTAAAAGCAACAACTAAAGACGAACCAAATGATCATTTCTGAAGCAAAACATGAACTAATACATTCAAGTAAAGATCAGAGGTACCGTGATCATTGTAGTGAGTATCAACTCGTGTGTATATGGTCCCATTAGGAACGACTTTAACTTGCTGCCTTGTTAATTCAGCACGTCACTACTTTCGACTCCTCTATTCCTTGCAAATTTAATAAAACATCCTCAATTCCAAAAGAGGTTTTAGGGAAAACCTATAAACCATTACAATTTATTAATATTACAATTAGAGTTGGTAATTTATATACAAATATACAAAATAGACCAGTTTAGTGGTGTTTTAATTCTAATAACCTCAGATTGTTGAAACTTTATTTCTTAAGTCGAAATAATTTTTGAGAGTTGGCCAGTATGTAGTAAGTAGGTAGCCATTGTTACCCAACCATCCATTTTGCCACTTCTTACATAATAAAATAATAATTATTATTATTTGTTAAAATAGGGACATATGATGGTTTGGGTCGCCCCAACCCAAAATCAATATATCATCAAGACCATCTGGCTTCTTTTTGAATCAAAAGATGTTCAAAGCCTAAAAACCCCAATTGCTAATAATATATAGTTATTGTTATAAAATATAGGACAATAGACTGTTTGAGTTGACTCAACCCGGTCCATGTCCATCCTACACGAAAGAATACCCATTTCAACCTATTTTTCAACGCTATATGAGCCACCCGGTTGTCTATTTATTAAATCTCATCCAATAATATTGATAAAGTTCAGGGCATGGGTAGTGTTTCAGGTGTTACATATTTGTAGTTCACAGTAGGCTTATAGTCACTTGCTATTAAAATTGGATAATTTTGTGATCATATTAGAAAATTACATTATATAATAAGTTTTAGAGAAACTGGCAAGTGATTATAGGTCAACCCAACGTAGCTTGACCACATTCAAGCTACACAAAAGTTTTAATCAAACAGATTTTCACCCGTTTTCTAACCCACTATGCTTCGACCTATAGATGTCAAAAACATACCTTACTTGAGGAATGAGCATGAAATCACTTTAAAGAGAGTTTATTTTTATATTTATGGTTTATTTCTATATTTACACATATAATTTTTAAAATTTAATATTTAGATGTATAAAGTACAATCCGATTAATCCTCAATTAATCCCCGAATTACCGATTAATCTTTTTAAAGTCCCGACCGATTAATCCCCGAATAGCGAATTTTGCAACCTTGCTTGTTGCTACTAAAGGCAATTGAGGGACTTCTTGGCCAAATATACAAAAGAATTGACACCAATTGAGCTGTAAATATAATTTAATGAAGTACTCAAGCACCTACTTATGTTTCTTGATTATAGATGAAGTAAAATCTTAATAAATTCTTTTAAACCCGATGGCTTCTATCCCGATCTGAAAACAAAAAATTCAAACATAAGTACCATAAAAATGACATTAGTTATTGTTGAATTGTTAATTCCAACTCATCATGATTTCAATGACAATAAGAATACATGTATAATAGGAATAATCTATAACCTATATGACAATATTATAAGAAACACACATTATATCGGTTCGTAAAATTATTAAGAAACAACAAATGAAACAAAACAAAACGACACGACACGATTCCAAGTTTCTAATGGTAGAGGGAAGGACACCTTCAATTTCGAGGGGAAAAAAGGCAAAAAAGCCAATCTAGATTCTAGATGCCTAGTAAAATATGAACATGAAAGATAACAAAACAAAAAATCGACATCAAGCAGTTATGATCGAAGTCAGACTAATTCATACACTAACAAAGCATGATGGGAAGAAAGGTTCAACGTGAGTCAAACTACAGAAAGCAAAGCAAAAGAAGTAGTAAAGATGAAAGATACCCTTATTTCAGAATATAATTATCTTGATATACCTAAAAATGCTACAACCCGTAAAAAGAGCTACTAACATAATAAAAACTCTCAAGGATATTGCTAAGAACAGAAGATGCATACCTGTTCCAGTAATGTCCAGAGGTCACACAGGCTATTTCAAAAGGAGAGGAACTTTAGTTATAAAATTACAATTTCAATTTCAATTCCGTGGTGTATAGATTATCGAAGACGATAAAATATAATCACTACACAACATTGTAATATGCAACAGGCAAAAGGTCATTATTATGTAAGCATAGTCAAAAGTCTTAATACAACAGTTTAGTATGCAGCAGCTAAACAAAATGCATATGCAACATGACTGCATTTAGAAGTGTACAATATAGAACCTGGACAAAACACTTATGAATGCCTAAATTAAATAAAGTTGTATACCTTCAGGTTGAAGTCAAGCAGGAAGGTCAATGCCTAGAAAAATTCGTCCGCTGAAGAGCCAAGAATATCATCCTATGTTACAAATATTAGCATATGCATTAGCAAACAATAATAAAATGTAAACGAAGGAGAGTTTTATTTAGTTCAGTTAGATGTGGAGCAGTTTTTTTCGTCTCGAATGGGTGTAGCAACCTAAGTAAAATCTATAGTAAACCACAAAATAGAAATCATTATTAGCCCAAGCAACAATGAATTACAACACAATAAGTCATAGTAAAATAAGGAGCAACTGCAACTCTGATAATAAAAAAAAACTTTGATAAGCTCATATAACAAATCAATACCGATACGATATTCATGAGTTGATATTATGCCAAACTAACCCATATTGTCACCTCCAATTGTGATCACAAATTTGACTAATTGTTGCTTAGAATCTGTTGATTCTACACATAAGATACATAACAGATGGCATATCTTTTATGGGTCAAAGTATAAAATATTACTCCCTCTGTCCCATATTAATATTCCAATATTCCAATTTGGGATATCCCAATTTAATAGTCAACTAACATAAATAGAAAAGAATAAGAAGCTTAAGTTCTATTATGCCCTTAATGTATGTGGACTATTAATATGGGACGGAGAGAGTATACTAAAATAGGTACCAGGCAAATGGATCAAAAAGGTCAAAGTCATATGGGTTGAAAGTTTGCCTTTGTTTTTGCCTGATATTTAGTACCCATTATTCCATATGACAACAACAGTTTAACTTTGACCCATTTGATCCATATGACTCCAACAGTCTGTGAATCCAGCAAAATGGGTACCTTTACCCTTATTTTTACCTAAGATTTAGAACTCATTATTCCACCGCCTCACTTCATATATTCTTCATATTTGTCGTTGAAGTTCGCCTAAAACACCATAAAAATATACATAAATATACAAACTAACCATTGGGTATTCGCCTCTTTATGGCTTCTATCGTGGCCTTCAAACTAATAACTTCATCAACTATTTGATTGTTGTTTATACTCTCGCTTTCGAAACCATATACTTAAGGCTATCCAAACTTGTATTCGTGGCTAATAATTTACTATTAGTCAGACATAGTTTCATCCTCTATCACTTTCTTGAATAATAACATCAATACCAACAACTCCATTTCCCATTAATCCGGTGCAGTTTTCTTAAAAAACGGTTTCGGTGAAAAAGGCATTCGAGTAAAATCAACATGACTTTCAAGAATAGAGCTTTCGGAAATCGGATTTGTTAAACTAAAAAGTAACAGAAACAATAGGCGGGCATATCTTCCATCTAAACTTTTTTTTTTTTTTAGTAAAATATTACTAAACCCTCTTTTCTAATACAAATATTACTTAATCACATCAATATTCAATATACAACTAAAAAGGAGTGAACAAAAGATAAAGAAATATTAGAATCCTTAATTTTACCTCTTAAGAAAGGATGAAACATTAGATCTTCTGAAATGGCACACACTGTAGAGACAAAAAAAAACAACAATTAAGAACATGATTTTCTTAAATTGCAGCCTCTACTCAACACTAAATAGTAACTATGACAAAATTCACTTTTTAAACGGTTATATACAAATCAAATAAGGAATTGAATCAAATAAGCAACACATTGAATCTTACATTTGATAAGGAATTGACTGCAATTAGCGTGCTATTCCCCAATTTCTAGGGTTCAATCCGAATGTGACCTTTGATTCCTCAGTTACCCGATTGTACGATCTGCCCATTACTTTTAAAACTAACATTCATCACCATGATCGACAATCACTAACTGATATAAAATCTTTATATTGATTACTTCGAAATCCAATTTGTCGATGCGATCACTAATTTAGCCAAACCCTAGAATTACACATTAATTGCTCGATTCCATTCACGTTGCAATCGACTGCAGGTGGATTAGAGCAATTGAATGAATCGAGATGTTGTTATACTGGTAACCTATTAGTCTAATAGAGATCATAGATATCTAGCACCGGGAGTCAGGATCCCTAATTTTGAAGCTACCGTGTTTTTTTTATTAGAAGGTGCTTTAGGCATGGAGTGTAAAATTGATTTATTAGCGTTGATGATTAACGACCGTTGGATCGAGTATTATTATAATATAATTTTTTAATCTAATAATAATTAAGGGGTTTTTTGAAAACATTTATTAGCTAATCGAGACTCTCTTTTAATGTATATATATAGTGGTAGGATCAAGAAGGAAGTAACCAATCGGGGGAAGTGGTGGGAAGCAAAAACTTTTTTTTTCGTTTTTTGAAAAAACTTTGTTCACGAACATTATAGATGGGATGCAAATATGAACATTTAGTAGAGACACTTTGTGATAAATGTTTTTATTTTGGCGGAAAAACGCTCGAAGAAGTAATATATAACAATTATCGTGTTTTTCGAGCGTATGTTGAGGTTTTAGCTATTGATGTTTAGATATTAGGGTTTACATGGTTTAGATATTAGGGTTTAGAAATTTAGGGTTTAGGGTTTAGATTTAGGGTTTAGATTTAGAATTTAGATTGAGTTTTTAACACGAACGGTTTAGGGTTTAGGGTTTAGGGTTTGGTGTTTTGGGTTTATGGAATAAACCCAAAACACCAAACCCTAAACCCTAAACTCTAAATCGGGCTATATTTTACTTCACAAAATATGAAGAAGAAAAAACGTTCATATTCTTCACGAACAATATTATCTTGAATGTTATTTTTGTCGATCGTTTTCCCGCCTAAATAATAACATTCATCACGAAGTGTCTCTTCTAAATGTTCATATTTTCGTGTGATCTTGATGCCGGGAAAAAAAAAATCCAAAAAAGCGGAAAAAAAAAATTGCTTCCCCTCGCTTCCCCCGATTGGTTATGTAACATCCGTGTTACATCCGTCCCACATCGGTTGGAGAGGGGAACGAAGCATGCCTTATAAGGGTGTGGAGACCTTTCCTAGCATGACGCATTTTGGGACCACAAGCGCAGCAGATCCCATGAGAACTCTGCAGTTAAGCGTGCTCAGGCGAGAGCACTACCAGGATGGGTGACCTCCTGGGAAAGTGCTCGTCGTGTTTGGTCGCCAAGAAAAATCCGTGAGCAACCTACGGGGGAGACAAGGGTACGTCCCTATCTCTGCAAAGCGGACAATATCATGCTACGGGGAACATTTTACCTGGGGTGTTACAAACGCCGGGGGTAATTGTGACCAATCATATCATAACACAGTTGTATAAGCGAGAACGACTCTAAATGAGACGTTTTATTTATTAAATAAACAGCGGAAGCATTATTCAAAGTTTTACATCATAAGAGTACAGTAAATGAAAAATGTCTTAAAAAAATGATAAATATGAATGATGGACTCCATGCAAGCAGCAAAGCATACATCAATCATCTAGTAGCAAGTAGCAGGTAGCTCAATCATCACCTGAGACAAAACACGCTTAAAGTGTCAACCAAAAAGGTTGAGTGAAATTCATAGGTTTATAAATAATATCCAAAGTTTTAGACCGCAAGATTTAGTTTAAAGTTGATCAATATAGATATATCAATCTAAAAGTGTTGCTGCAGTTTGTAATATCGCTACTAAACAATTTACCCTATGACACCTTGTACTGTCAGTGTCGTGGAATCATTATTATGTAACCAAAGACCAACGGTCGAATGGTTAGAGACGTTACTCTCAATAGGCCTACTCACAATAATTAAGTTTGCATTTAAACGTAGCAATTGACGATATTACGGTGGGGATTTAGCATGAATCAAAGCATGACAGCATAGTTAACAATTTAGTACTTGTGTCTAAGCGTAAAACAGTTATAAAGCAAGCATGTGTCTCACCCCAAAAGTTATAAAACAGTTATGAAACAGTAAAAAGTGGGGCTATGAAGTTCACCTTAGTAGCTCAAAAGAGTATTCCACGAAAGAATTGAACGGAAGGACGTGACCGAGATCTCAACCTAGAGATAGAACGTATGATCAGACATTGCCTAACATACAATAGTATATAGTACTATATTGATAGTAATGGTTCACTAAAGAATTTCCATTCTCGGAAGGTTACTATTTATGGAAAGTTTCCACTTATAGTAATTTTCCAATTTTAGAAAGTTCGGGTTAATCTTTAGCAAGACGTTGTACAACTTTACTCAAACTTCGTTGCTATAAAATAAGTCAGGAATGACCAGATGTAACCGGGGGCACAGGACTCTTGACCAGAATCTAAGTCATGGCATTCGAGATCCACAAGCTTACCCATAAATGGCAACCTAGACATCATTCACTTACGACCGTGAGTAGCGATGAAGTTTACATGAATTATACATTATCTTTGATTAACCTTCACTTTAGGTGTATACACACAACGAATTATTAATGTACTTAATAATTATATATGTGATAATATAACCTAAGTATTATTTAATATTTAGTTATTATACCTTAGTATGTCTTATATATATTAAATATAATTACCTTTAAATAAATACCTAAATTACTTCAAAAATAATATTGTTTTATTAATCGAACATTATTCAAAAATGTCTAAATAATAAATTAAATATCTAAAAATTACATACATAATTTTTATAGTCTTAGTTAATCATATAGATTAGTAGAAAAATTTAAGAAAACGTTTTTATTATATTTTTGTATTTATTTTTGTTTTTACCCTTAATGTATTCACAAAAAAAATTTAATTCTACATAATTACTAAATAAACCCAAATAATTATTTTTATAATTTTTATAAGTTTCTATCAGTCTAATAACCTGTAGAAAAATATTTAAAAAAATATTTTTTATTATTTTATATTTATTCTTAATTTACCTTTGAATTACATAATAATAGAGTTTAATTATATAATAAATACCAATTCGACCCAAGTAATTATTTTTATAATTTTTTCAGATCTATATAAGTTTTAAAAACTCAGAAAAAATTATATATATTTTATTTTTGGTTAAAAGTATTTATTACGAATTTTACATTCTTTTTACGTTTAAACACTACATAATTCGTATTTAATTATAAATAATATTCCATAAATTATCAAAATTATTTTTATGCATCATAACACTTATAATACTAATTATAACATATAAACATAATTAATTTCGAATTTTACAAAGAATATACAATAAATATAAATATAAATGACAATATTGAAAAAATTTAATAAAAATAGAAAGTACCTCAAATTTTCTTCAAGATTTTGAGAGAATAACTTAAGTTTTTGTGTTTGGCAAGAAAAAATGAATGAGGAGCCATGTATTTATAGGTAAAAAATGGTTGGTGAAAATAAAAAAAATAATAAAATAAAGGTGCCAATTTTGACAAAATAATAAAAACATGTTAAAAATGTTTTTAATAAGTTTTTGTTTTTGAAATATTTAGTCAAAATTCATGGGCTCATTATTTAATTTATAAAAAAAAATCTTATTTCTTTTTATTTTTATTTTTTTATAAGCTAAAAATATATATAATGATTAAAATAACTTATCATTTAATTAATAATTATGTTACATATAGTTTTAAATATAATACGCATTAATATTAACTAAAGTTATTTTATATAATTAGTGTAAACTTTAGTTAACAGAACGTGTCGACTAAAAATAAATATTTGATCAACGTCGAATTTAATTATATATTACGTATGGATAACAACCCTATAGGCAAATTAGTCAATTCAAGTATGAAAATGTGAGGGTTGTTATAGTACCTCCCCGTTAAAGAAAACTTCGTCCCGAAGTTTCAAGTAGACTTCTCGGATGCATCGGCGGTTGAGAAGAGGTGGGGATATTTCCGTTTCATTTGGTCTTCACGTTCCCAGGTATACTCGGGGCCACGTCGTGAATTCCAACGGATCTTAACAATGGGAATGTTGCTTTGTCTCAAGCGTTTAATCTCACGATCCATAACTTCAATAGGTTCTTCGATGAAGTGCATTTTATCATCAATGCGGAGATCATCCAAAGGAATAACAAGTGGGTCATCAGCAAGACACTTTTTCAGGTTCGAGATGTGAAATACGTCGTGTACTCTACTAAGCTCAGCAGGTAGTTCTAATCGATACGTCACGGGACCAATTCTCTCAGTAATCTTGAAAGGTCCAACAAAACGCGGACTTAGTTTACTTCGTTTACCAAAACGAATGACGCCTTTCCAAGGGGATACTTTCAACATGACTTTATCACCAACTTGGAATTCCAAATCCTTTCGACGTTTATCAGCATAGCTCTTCTGTCGACTGCGGGAAGTTTCCAATCGTTTCTTAATCTGTACGATCTTTTCGGTAGTTTCATGTATGATTTCAGGACCAGTCAATTGTCTGTCCTCTAGTTCATCCCAACATAGGGGTGATCTACATTTTCGTCCGTATAAGGCTTCAAAAGGTGCAACCTTAATACTTGAGTGGTAACTGTTGTTGTAAGAAAATTCAGCCAAGGGCAGATGTCTGTCCCAACCTTTGTCGAAGTCGATAACACAAGCACGAAGCATATCTTCAAATGTTTGAATGGTTCGTTCAGTTTAGCCATCAGTTTGCGGATGATAAGCGGTACTCATGTCGAGTTTAGTTCCAAGAGCAGATTGTAAAGTTTTCCAGAATCTAGAAGTGAATCGACTATCGTGATCAGAAATGATAGAAATAGGGACTCCATGTCGTGAGACAATCTCTTTGATGTAAAGTTGTGACAATTTCTCCATCTTATCAGTTTCCTTGATCGGTAAAAAGTGTGCAGATTTAGTAAGGCGATCCACTATGACCCAAATAGTATCATTGCCTCTAGAAGTCTTGGGCAATTTAGTAATAAAGTCCATAGTGATACATTCCCACTTCCACTGCGGAATATCTGGCTGTTGAAGTAAACCTGACGGCTTTTGATGCTCGGCCTTAACTTTCAAACACCCCCAAAATGGACCAGGGGTAATTGTGACCAATCATATCATAACACAGTTGTATAAGCGAGAACGACTCTAAATGAGACGTTTTATTTATTAAATAAACAGCGGAAGCATTATTCAAAGTTTTACATCATAAGAGTACAGTAAATGGAAAATGTCGTTACAACGATATTCGTTACATATATGTCTCGTTTCAAAATCATTAAGTTAGTAGTCTTGTTTTTACATATGTAGTTCATTGTTAATATACTTAATGATATGTTTACTTATCATAATATCATGTTAACTATATATATATATATATATATATATATATATATATATATATATATATATATATATATATATATATATATATATATCCATATATATGTCATCATATAGTTTTCACAAGTTTTAACGTTCGTGAATCACCGGTCAACTTGGGTGGTCAATTGTCTATATGAAACCTATTTCAATTAATCAAGTCCTAACAAGTTTGATTGCTTAACATGTTGGAAACACTTAATCATGTAAAATAACAATCTCAATTAATATATATAAACATGGAAAAGTTCCATTTTTAAATAATTATATATATATTAATAATGATAATAATAATAATAATAATACTAACAATAATAATAATAATAATTGGATAATAATAATAATACTAATTATAACTTTAACGATAATAACGATAGTAATAATAAAAAAAATAACAATTTTTAATGATAAATCCCTTTTATTGATAAAGATAATAATAATCATAATAATAAGATAAAACTAGAACGACGATAAAAACGACGATAATAATAATCATTTTTAATAAAAATATCGAAAATTCAATTGATTATAACTTCTAATCCGTTCATCGAAACCATTCGATATCTAAAAGAAAAGTTCTTAATTTTTCGCTAGCTTTCCAAGTACATGCATATCTTATACCTTATCTCAACCGCAAGTGTAACTAATTCAATATTCAACCTAACCTGTCTAAGGGCAATATCAAAAGTACAAGCATGCATAATCCTAAATACTCGAGCACTAGTCAGGGATACACTATTAGTATGTAAAAGTTAAATTATGAGTACTCACGTATCAATATTGAGATTCAATATTGCAGGAAAGGTACGTAGACGCAACGGAAATGATAAACACTATATTGACCTCACGAGCATACCCATGAACCATACTCAATCACCTCCATAGCTATAACCCATAATTTCCTTAATCCTATCCTACTCGAAAAACAATTTCGAAACCACTCGGACAGCACTCCGTCGTAATATTTTATGTATACTAATAATATCTTGAAATAATACGGAGTAAATATATATATGTAAATCGATTGAGAGAGTTTAGAGAAAAATATTTTCAAGTTTCTATGAAATAATGAAACCTATTGAATTTTATTTATAATAGATTTTTGAATTATTAAAGTGAATTATTAAAGTATGAATTATTAAAGTGAATTATTAAAGTATGAATTATTAAAGTAAATTATTAAAGTATGAATTATTAAAGTGAATTATTAAAGTATGAATTATTAAAGTGAATTATTAAAGTTAAAGTAAAGTAAAAATAAAGTAAAGGTAAAGTTTAAGTATAGTAAAAGTATAAAACTATGTACGTATAATACGCGTATAAATATTTATAATACTAATTTAAATCGTTATATATATTTAATAAAATAAAATATAAATATCGTTATCTTTATCATACTATTTAAGTAATGAGTTGTCAAAAGTGGTTCTAGATATTTATAAAAGTTATATACGTTTTAATAATAAAGTTCTTTTTAAACTGAAAACGTTTTTGTACGTTTGAAACTAAATAGATCAATCGAGTCTTTATGAGATTCAATCTTCTACTATCCTTTGTCTAGTTCTCAATGATTGATAATTTGTTCTTATTTATAAATCACTTTACCATTTTCCGAATATTGTTAAAATGGAAAGATTTCTCAAATCAACGTGGGCCTTTCAACAGAGACTTGTAATCATAATTCAATATATCTGATAATTCAATCATTTGATCTTATCTTCTAATTCCATTGATAAACATTTTGAAGCAGATACAATCATATAAAGTATTTAATCTAATATTTTGTTTACGTTTCAAGTTATAATATATATACACATATACATATATAATCATATTCGTTTAATGGTTCGTGAATTTTTGGAACTTGGTCGAGGTTGAATGAATGTATGAACATAGTTTAAAATTCTTGAAATTTAACTTAACAAATATTACTTATCGTGTCGAAAACATATAAAGATTAAAGTTTAAATTTGGTTGGAAATTTCCGGGTTGTCACAGTACCTACCCGTTAAAGAAATTTCGTCCCGAAATTTGAGTGAAAAGGTCGTGAATGATAATAAGTATGTTTTCATGATGCATACGGGCTGAAAATTAGAGTTTTATCATCGGCGAATAATTTGGATAAACAATCCATTTATATGAAGAGTACGAATGAAGCTAACATAGAAGAGTGAAATGAGTAAGTGTAGATTCATCTTATCATTTGACGTAGATATGATTGATTCCCAGATTTCAAGGGATTTGAAGAAAATCTTCTTAATAAGATTTGACTCTCCGGTAATCAAGGGAATTAGGATCCGCTTTAAATGCGATCGTCCATTTTAATTGTTCTGTCGGAGATTTTCTTATAAATTCACCTCCTTCGTTTCCTTACAACTCACACCTTCTGTTGATGCATTTTATGCAAGTCCCTAGACATCTACCCACGTCCATTGCAGGTACATCAATTTACAGGCCACCATGATTGCTCGTTATTATCCTATCCGTGTTTGTATGTGGTTACAGGAACTGCAGAAACGAGATTTAGATGTTTGACTATGTTAGACTTAGTCAGACGTACGAGTGAAGCCTCACTAGTACGGCTGACAGGATCATACGCACGGTTGATGCTGAGCTAAGTCACAATTACAACCTAAATGAAAAGACACGAGTGAGTGATCACCCGTACGGCTGATGAAGCCAACTCATACTTGTGATGAATGAATTGTATGGGTGAGTCAACAGTAGGGGTATATAAAGTCTTATGTTCTTCATTTTAGGTTAAGCCTCTCATTTGTTACACACACTCAGATCTAGTGAGCTCCTCCGATTCTCTCAGTCCAAATCACCCAAGTGGTGAATAATAGCTCTAAGTGTTGATCTAATCACACTTGATTTAGTTGTGGTTTGACTAAATTAATAAATAAAAAACTTAATCTATTCACTAGAGGGTTTGATTCACTTATTCCGCCATTGTGTGAGTTAAATCTGTTGATTTCTAAGTTCCTAGTCATGTTTCATCACCTTCTATTCTTTCCCCCTCAACTCATATTTTAAAGTATTCATCAATATGCTCCATCCAGTTCTGATTCTTGATATACTTCTAACTTTCATATCGGTCATTCTTCGTTTTCATCTACCGCCTGAAGAATCTATTTACTTCTACTATACTCTTTTGGTTTATAGTGTTTCTAGTTCTCCCGCGTCTTTATATTGCTATATGCATCGATATATATGGTTTATAATTTCTGGTTTGTCGTTGGGCTTTATATGTTCCCTTATATTTCAAAGTCTCTGCTTCTGTCTTCTATAATCATTATCATTCACAGTTAATGCTCTCTTTTATTTGCTGCAATTTATACCCCAATTTCTATTTCGGAGTTTTGTCCTTTTGTTTCTTCTTCTTGCGATTAAGCACCGCTTGTAATGGTCCAGAATTCACAGATATGAATTTCGGAATGAACATTGTTAATGTTCTAGGAAGAAAATTGTGATGGCACGATCTTAACTTGTCAAATTACTAGAATACCTTGGAAAAGGCCAAATCATCAAGAAATATTTTCTTGATATTTTAGAGGTTAAATAGAATACAAGAGTCGTATAACATGGCACATGATGATGTTATGATCTGTGAATCATTATGTTCCATTTAGAAACTCAGCATGACTTACTGTATTATTTAAACTTGTATATATATATATATATATATATATATATATATATATATATATATATATATATATATATATGATTTGAAACAATAATAAATCTTTTCATACTAAGCTATTACGTGTGAGTCTTAACTAGTAGTTACTACTTGGTTAATTCATATCACTAATATGCTATGATGTATATCTTTCGTTAATGACTTAACAATCGTTAATCACTGCTTCAGCACAATAAAATTTCATAATAAATCAAGTGTATTATTCAAATACATATTTGATTTTACACTTCCATTTTCGATGTATTCGAAACTTTCTAGAAAACATTATTCGTGTCTTGTGAATTTCACAAGGATTCCACGAGCATCAACATCATATACCGAGGTATATCAATAACAATAAACGATGAAGTATTGATTCATAACTTCATTAGCGAAATATATCGCAACAATTATGAAATCTCTAAGGTTTCGGAGATTATTTATTCTCGTTTCAACCATAAATCAAATGAGCTTAATATTATATAAACTCATTAAATCCATGATTACATCTGAAGAATAAATATATGAACGTATATCTTCATAAAGATGGTAATAAAAAATCCTTTTGTACAAACAGTTAATTGTGAAAATATTTTAACGGGTAGGTAATACCCGAGAAATATTTATATCTCACATTAATATGTTACATTGTACATTCTTCAATTCTAATTCAATAAGTTAGTAACTATACTACTTACATTCACAAGAGATATATATCCGTTCACTAAAGAACAACCATTTGGATACAAATTCAATTACATATTCTGATTTTGACACATCGGAATTCAAGTAAAGCTTTAGCAGATGTTATCTTCCTAAAGATTACTTCATTCATGAATTATATTCATTCGTATTCTATGATGAATTATCACATCAAATCACCGAAATTATCATTCATTACTTTTGAAATCAACAACGCCTATTCGTTAACCATTAGATCCATTGACGATTACAATCAGTATTTAATCATCTAAAAATAAAATTTCTTGAAACCATCTAGAATTGATAATCAATGATTCAGATTCGTTAACCTTGAGAATGCTGACGAAGCAGCAAAAGCTATAGATGGTCTTAATGGCCAAAAGTTTGATGATAAAGAATGACGCATTGAAAAAGCTCAGATTTGAAACTGGAAAACGGATTGAGCAAACCATGAAGGAAGCTGTGGACAAATCACAAGCACTAAACCTGTAATTAAAGAATCTAGATGATTCGATTTCTGATGAAAACCACAGGAGATCTTTTTACGCATTCTAAATCTTTACGGAAGAATTTTCCTCATTATCTTCGATCTTAGAAATTCTAAGATATCATCGTATCCTTCGTTATAAATATACTCTATATTTATGAAGATATCTTCATAACGATTCTTGGCCGCAATTAATTATCTCTTTGCGATATCTTTATCACATCATAAAGGAAATTGTTTTAGTTTCTATATTACGTAAAATTCAAGTTTAAATTATAAATGTTTTGAAAAAGTGTTGGGAATTGAAGCATGAGTTAGTATAATATAATGACGTCAGGCCAACGTGATTATATTACAGTAAGTCATGCTAAATTTTAATGGAAGATGATGATTCATAGACTTTATAATCATCATTTGCCATGTTACACGACTCTTACATTCTACATAACCTCTGAACATATCAAGAAAATATATTCTTGATAGTTCTATCCTCGGTAATTCTGGTAATTTACCAAATCAAATCATGATATTACATTCCTTTCTGCTTAGAACATTAGGTATTCGAAGCTTCATACCTATGAATTCTGGACCATTATTCGCTTGACTTGAAGTCGGGAAGAAGAAACAAAAGCATGGAACTCCGAAATAGAAGAAAATATATATATATATATATATATATATATATATATATATATATATATATATATATATATATATATATATATATATATATATATATATATATATATATATATATAAAACCCAATAACAACACAGAAATTACAAACCATGTATATCTATGCGAATAGCAAGATAAAGACACGGGAGAACTAAAAACACTATAAAACCAAGAGTATAGTAGAAATGAATAGATTCCTCTTGGCGGCAGATGAAAAAGAAGAATGACAGATATGAAAGTTAAGAGTATATCCAGAATCAGAACTGGATGGAGCATATTGACGAGTGCTTTAAAGTATAAATTAAGGAAGAAAGTATTGGAGTGATGAAAATAATGAAACGGAAAAGGTTAATTTATAGTGGAAATATCAGACATAGTAATCGATGCAGATTACGAATTTAATCAAAGAAAATCACAAATTCCTTAATTACCGGAGAATCAAATCTTATAGATTACGAAAATTTCCTTTAAATTCCTTAAATTCCGGAAATCAATCGTGACTACGTCAAAAGTTAAGGTGAACATTTAATTTTCTCATTTCACTCTTTTGTGATAGCTTCGTTTATACTCTTCCTATAATCGAATCGTTTTATCCATATTACCCAATGTTGATAAAACTCTATTTTCAACTCATATTCATCATTCTTGTTGTAAAGAATGACAATCTCTATCAAATTTCACGACTATGATTTTCATGAACTCCTCTCTATTTTGTCTACCCTAGCTTGGTGGCATAAACGTTCAAGGTTTAAATGAGCTCAATATTATTCATAACACATTTTATGTATCCAATTTACTTAAATGACTTGTATAACATCATCATTTTGAATTATCTCCGCATTAATAATAAAATGCACTTCGTAGAAGAACTGGTAGAAATTATGGTTTGTATGATTTTAATTCTTGAAACGGAACAATATTCTATCTGTTGGAATTCACGCAAGGCCCCGAGCATACCTGGGAACGTGAAAACCAAATAAAACGTAAATATCCTCGTCTATGTACGAACAACGGCGATTGATGGCAACAACTAAATTTCGGGATGAAATTTCTTTTAACGGGTAGGTACTATAACAACCCTCATATTTCCATACTTGAATTGACTAATTTGCCTATAGGGTTGTTATCCATACGTAATATATAATTAAATTCGACGTTGATCAAATATTTATTTTTAGTCGACACTTTTTGTTAACTAAAGTTTACACTAATTATATAAAATAACTTTAGTTAATATTAACATTAATACGTATTATATTTAAAACTATATGTAACATAATTATTAATTAAATGATAAGTTATTTTAATCATTATTTACATTTTTAGCTTATAAAAAAAAAAGAAATAAGATTTTTTTTATAAATTAAATAATGAGCCCATGAATTTTGACTAAATATTTTCAAAAACAAAAACTTATTAAAAATATTTTTAACATATTTTTATTATTTTGTCAAAATTGGCACCTTTATTTTATTTTTATTTTTTTCTTTTCACCAATCATTTTTTTTCTCTATAAATACTCACTTCCATTTTATAAAAACTTGTATCAAATCTTTGGAAAAACTCTCTCACAAACTTGAGAAACTACTTGAGGTTGAGATCTCCGTTACTTACTTCCGTCATTTTCTTTTCTTTGTGGATTATCTTCAACTGCTATTTAAGGTGAGTTTTCATAGCTCCCTTTTTATAATATTTTTGGGCTGAGAATACATGCACTATTTTTATAACTGTTTTACGTTTAGACACAAGTACTCAAACTTTTATGCTATATACATGCTTTGTCATGCTAAATCCCTACCGTAATATCGTTAATTGCTGAGGTATAAGATGCAAGCTTAGTTATTGTGAGTAGCGCTACTGAGAGTGACGTCTCTAGTCAGTTGACCGTTGGTCTTTGACTACATAATAATGATTTAACGACACGAATAACAAGTGTCACGGGGTAACTGTTGTTTAGTCACGATATTACAAACTCAGCATTACTTTTAGATTGGTATTTCTATATCAATCAACACTTTATATTGATATTTCTATATCAACTTTATTAAATCTTGTGGTCTAACACTATTATTGAAATCATTATTTATGATAAACCTATGAACTCACCAACCTTTTGGTTGACACTATTTAGCATGTTTATTCTCAGGTATTACATAATGCTTCCGCTGTGTATTTGCTAATTGAAAGCAACATTTCAACGAGTCATTCATGGATAATTTGAAAGGCTTGCATTTGCTAATTTGATGATGATTGCTTGCTATGCTTGGAGTCTTCATTACATATCATATCAATTAAAGACATTTAATGTTCTAAATACAATGTAATTTATTTATCTTCCGCTGCAAAACTCAATAAAACGTCTCATATAGAGTCGTTCTCGTTTATACAACTGTGATTTGATATAATTAGTCACAAATACCCCAGGTCCTATTTGGGGGTGTGACAGGTTACTTACTCATTGATCCTGCCCCTATATATACAAAACAAATGCTACCGAACTACAAACTAAAAGCTAAAGTAATTTCATTTTTCTTGTTTTGCTTTATACGTGTTTGAGTTTTGTTTCTAAATCGTTCTTAGACCTTAACAAGCGTAGTATAGTATTTTTTGCCTTATCACACATAGGTTGATCGTACCAACCTATGAAACTCCTCCTGCACAATTGTAAATATAAAGACGAAGTCAATTATTCAAATTATCGGGCCACTAAACAGAAGTATTAAGCAAGAAGATTCTACTTTACCATTACTGGGCAAAATTATAATCTTCAACTAGGATTAAGATCGGTCCAGGACGTTAGAACAACTCCACGTTGACCACATGATTAACAGCTCATCATGATGATCGAATCACAGTGTTGTAAAAGAATTAGTAAGAAATTTTACTTGCTGAATTTAACAGATGTATGAAATAAAGTGAAGTGTGATTGAGACGAAGTAAATAGATGAAATTGGCGCTAATAATTCCCTTTAAAAAGTTCTGTAAAAAATTATCTCCAAAAACTCACTCTAAAAATTCTCGCTTATATTGTCGGTGAAATTTGATAGTGTATTATAATTGAGAAATAAAATGACAATGGAATGTGATGGTGCATTGACTTATTAAATTTCTTAAACCTTAATCTTCAAAATTCAAATTATTTTAACAATTTTATTAACATGAAATAACTTAACGATAACTACAAACAAACTTAATAACATATATATATATATATATATATATATATCAAAGATTGAAATATTAAAATTGGTCACTATAGTGACCATTTGTTTGGTCACTAATATCATATAGTGACCAAAATTTAATGAAACCTTTTTTAATGGTAACTAAATAGCGGTATTAGTGATCAAATAATAAGTCGTTAGTAAATGGTAGTCACAAATGGCTATTTTTCTTGTAGTGTCAGTTCACCCGGAGAAACGCCTTTTTGGAGAGGCGGACCTACTTTCTTAGCACCGATAGCACGTGCTATCAATAAAATAAGTCATGGTAAAGGGAGGGGGGTTTTACTTGGCCGTGCCCTTGGATCGGTTTCAAGGTTTCCTCCCGGGCAGCGATGGGGGCGGGGTTATTATCGGTGCATCGGCATAGTCGAAACGGGAGATGGTCGCAATGGGTGGTTTAGTCCCCATCGGGTGATCCCAATCGCTGTTCAAAAAAAAAAAAGTTATAACTAATAACATTGGTGGATAATGTATATTTTATGAGTGACACCATTAAAATATGCTATTGGTAGAAATTTTTTTGAACTTTTAACAAGCTGAGTGATATTAGTGACTACCATTCATTGATCTGCCACTGCCTTTTTGTGAATCGAGACTCGTTGAGAGCTGTGAAACCACCACATACATCACCGCCGCTATAGGTGATTACATGTTACATGCGTGATATTGTATTTTCACTAAATCGGACCACTACAACACATTTGAACATGTGACAAATCACATGGACTATTCGTGCAATTAAGTCTTACCTTTATTTATAATTTTTTTTTTAATGACAAATTTTATTAGGCTTCTAGCAAGAAATTAGAAACAACAAACAAAACACATATACAAATTTTTTTTAACGGCGATATCAACATCAAATGCTCTCATTTGTCACCCACACACGGGTTAGAAGTAACCCAATTCGCGACGATGTTGGCAGTACCATCGAAGGTCGAGAAATCCCCAGAGATATTAAAACGGATATTATATTTACATCTACTGGAAAACCTCAAGCCTAGTGTTCCACGAGATATTGTCTTTTACATATACTAGTCAACCATGAAAATGAAAACATTTTAATATAATCAAAGATATCCTCCTTTTTACCCTTTTATCCGAAAATGTCACATCGTTTCCAAATCGCCATGAGACCCAAACCACTGATGCCATAACCACTTGGACCCTATTCTTCACTTGGGCACTGATTTAGCTAGGATAACCAAGCAGCCCAATTGTCAAAATTAGGGAAATCAACTCCAATTCATAACTTCATTTTTCTCCACACTTCCTTTGTAATAGAGCAAGAAAATGATACGTGATTGATATCCTCCATACCACAATTGTCAAAATTACAATACGTGATTTTTCTCCACATTTTCTCTAATTGTCAAAAATTACATAAAGGACATGTGAAACTTTCAACCTGTACATCTCGAAGCCACGAATTCATTATCGTTGGAAGTCTATCAATAGCCAAACTCTAAATAAAAATATTTACTTTCTTTGGAATTGATTTACACAAATACGACAAGGATGTAAAGATGGGAGTAAGACATTATCAATACTCCTTCGAGTACCAGCTACTGAAAAATCACCATTAACACACGTTGCCCAGAGATGAGAATCGTTTTCCAGTTACTTGATTGACTGCAACATTCAGATCAGTAACCAATGCTTCGTTTCTACTGCTCAAATTGATACGGATCCATTGCCACCTCCAGTCAAAATTACCTCTTCTATCAGAAAAAACTACAGCTAGGATTCAAATCCAAATGAAACGACATGTTGAATCTCTCACATAGTAGAACGAATCGATCCATGTATCTGTCCAAAACCCGATACTATCACCACGTTTATTCTTAATCTCGAAGAGAAATAAAAAAATATATAAAAAATATTAGTTATGGATTCCTCATTCCAACCTGCAACAAGAATGCATCATTTGCATAGAATAAATGAGAAGTTTTATAAATTGAATCACTGATGCACGCACCTTTAATAAAACTATTATCTTTCGTCGTTTACTTTTATTTAATATTTAACTTAAAGTTCTTTTAAAAATTTCCCTTTTCAATTCGTATTAAAGTTTATAGCATATTTAAGGCTTACGTTAATGAAGAATTTAGCCATCATCACGCCACCATAGCACTACAACGTGGCGTGATGGAAACCAAAATTGTAGGTGTAAGTGAAGCCGCCCCATGAAGAGGAAGTGGTGTGAGAGATGAGTTCAACCAATCAAGAAACTCCAACACACATTACCAGTTTGATTTTGAGTTAATTTTTTATAAGTGTGATTTTGACCCTAAATCGATGGTGTTGTTTCACGATGAAGAAGAAGTAGATGAAATAAATGAACTTACAGTTTAAGTCCCTAACTTTTATAAGTGTTTATAAAATAGATTAAATAAAATATTAAAATATAGGAATCCTAAAAACATAAATAAAATTAAAATTATATATAAACTATAATAATTTTAATTTTATTTATGTTTTTAGGATATATAAACTATAATAATCAACTCATATAGTAAAATATAATGAGAGAAAGAGTGGGTGAGAGAGAGAGAATTTCGAGAGCAGCGAATAACGGCAACAAGAGGAGCACGGCGGCGGCGAGAGGCGACTACAACGGCGACGGCTACTTCAGACGGAATCATAGATCAGGCGGCAGACAGATAACATCTTTTTTGTTTTACAATTATCCACCCTCATGGGATGTCCCAGAATTATGGCGATTCTTCAAACAACATGGGAAAATCAATGACATTTACATGGCCAAACGAACACTACCCAGTGGCCAGAAGTTTGGATTCGTACGATATGAAGACGTCAGCAATCCAGAAAAATTCGCTGAAAGATTAAGATCTTTTAAACTGAAAGATTTATATCTTAAAGTCTATAAATCAAGAAATGAAACAGAAGCAAAGCACAGAGAAGACAAAAAGTCACGTGGTGACTATGCCAATACCACCATGAATACTTCACCCAATCTGCAACCGAACCGCTACCTTCAAGACTTTCCTCCACTAAACACCCCTCACAACCCTCCTCACCATAACCAACCTCTACCACCATGGCACCCCAATCCCATTCCCAAAACACCTCACAACCTCTCTCGGCGCCGGGCACCACCACCACCTTCCTACACTAACACACGTCATCCTCCTCCACCTCACCACACAAACCAACGAACCCACAACCACCTTCACCCACAACAATACACCTATCGACCAAAACATACCTCCAATAATCACAACCACACCCACAAACCCTACATCTCCACTACCACACCCCAATCCAAACCAAACAAGGAGAGACTTGTCCTACTTGATGATGAGAACATAACCAATTTCGATTCAAAAACCCTAATTGGTGAGGTTCCCAACATAGACATATTAGAACACATCCAGGATCTATGTCATGAAGAAGGTTTAACTGATTTCACCCTCAAGTACCTAGGCGGACTTGAGGTCATGATCATGCTTGAGAATCATGAAACAGCACAAAACATCCTTTCTAATGATATACATGGGATAAAAAGATGGATACCAAACCTTTGTACATGGAAACCTAATCGACCATGCCCTGGTAGACTAACGTGGTTAAGCATATTTGGAGTTCCACCCACCCACTGGAATGAATCCACATTCAAAAAAATTGCAGCATGGTGGGGTAGAATTTTAAAGTTAGAAAATTGTTCAATCAATGATAAAAATCAAAATCTAACTTCAGGCAGAGTTTTGGTAAATGTGCGTGGACACGTCCCAATTCAGGAAACGGCTATGGTCAAAACAAACAGTGGTATTTTTTATGTGAACATCACGGAACTAATTCGAGATATATCTGAACTAGATATTAATGGCGAAGAATTCTCCGAAGATTGGCAATCCGACAATAACTCGCGTGTAGATATTAGTTCTGATGATGAGGATGCCGATTCTATACCGGAGACAGAGTTTCCGGTGAAGATTGATCGGAATATGGAAGAAGACAAATCATCAAAGTGCATGGGGACTGCTGCAAACTTCAGTGTCCACAATAATGATGATGAGATCCCCAAGAAGGATGTTGCCCTAGAAAAAGATGAAAGCAAATCTGCAACATCTTTACCGAAGTCGAAAGGCTGCATCGGGCCACACACCTACACATCCCCAGGTAACGATTCATTTCACGCTGATCCTCTTAACCCTAGTAACCCAACCCACGTTTCACCTACCCAAAAGCCCAATACAGGAGAACCTTCAAGTCCATTAAACCCAACTCAACCCAGCCCAATCTTTAATGAAAATGCACAACCCAATTCAAGAATGCATTCAAGCCCAATTCACCCAATCAACCCAATCAATTCAACACTTCTTAGTCCAATTTTAAACTCTGATGTCCCCAAAGACGATAACCGTACCACCCCAACTAGACAAACCTTAACCGCCAATCGAAAACAAACCCCAAAACAAAAGACATCGCAACCAAAACGAAAAACGACACAACCAAAAAACGCCACACCAAAATCCCCAAACCCTACTAACAAGTGTCATAAACCAAATATTCCAACCAACACCTCAAAATCCCGTCTCATAAACCCAAAATCTAATCCAAACCCTAAGACGATACCCCCCACCACATCACCCCTACTCAATAGCCCAACCATTGGTAAACCTGATAACCCCATGGATAACTTGATCAGTCCAATTAGAACATTAAATTTGCAAGAAAAATTTTCTCATATTCCCATTACACAAACTCAAGTGCCATCAACCCAGGCTCCCATGACTGATCCCACTACCAACCAAAACCGATTAAAGCCCAATAGGCCCAATCATGAGGATGTATTCAATTGCTCCAAGCCCATCAAACCTCCCAAACCAACCTGTGTTCGTGATCCCATTACCCCCATTCCCCCACTTACGCACAACTCCACTTCCAGTCAACATCTACCTACTCCCAAAAAATGTTCAACCTCAAAACCCAAACCACGTATCGATCCTTTGTGTTCTAAATTCATTCAATTTAGAAACCGCACAAAAATCACCCCTAAATCCCTTTCCAAGCAAACTTCCAAATCTAACCAATCCAACCAAACCTCCAAACCTTCAAAAAGTTCTAAACACCAGATAAGCATCTCACATGAATCTTCGGCCAGTGTGGGTCTCAATGAATTTGGTAACAAATTGGGACTGAGATGGGAGGAAAGTACCCATTGATGACTTCAGGTCACTTCTCGCTTCCTTATGTTGTTTAATGAAGATCATGACTCTTAACATTCGAGGCTTCGGGAAAGATAAATCGGGTAAAAGTAAGGTAGACTGGTTTAGAAAGTTGAGACTCAAGGAGAACCCTGACATAGTTGCAATCCAGGAAAGTAAACGTAATCTTGTTGATGATAGTTGGATCGAAAAGATTTGGGGTTCATCAAATTTCCAGTACATCCAAAAACCAAAAATAGGAAAGGCAGGGGGTATGCTGCTAATCTGGGACCCTCTTATCTTTGAAGTCAACGAAGCAGTGGAGAAACAATTCTTCTTGGCAATTAAGGGTAGATGGAAAGGAAAGTCTATGGACTCGATTATTGTAAATGTTTATGGTCCGCACAAAGACGATGACAAGAAGAAATTCTGGGATAGTCTTGAGGATCTACTTTCCTTTTCGAATGCCGAGTGGGTTATCGGTGGTGACTTCAATGAGGTACGATCGGAGGACGAGAGACTTAACTGTGATTTCAACGCTCGGAGAGCAAGTTTTTTCAACAACTTCATAAGCAACAACAACTTGATCGATGTCCCAATAGTAGGCAAACGTTTTACTAGAATTAGCGACGATGGAACTAAATTTAGCAAGATTGATCGATTTCTTGTATCGGAATGTTTTATGAATAATTGGGGAGACGTTTCCACGCTATGCCTAGATAGACACAAATCAGATCACTGCCCCTTAATTCTTCGCGACAAATACATTGATTTCGGACCCAAGCCATTTAAAATCTTCAACGCATGGCTGGAAACGAAAGATGTCGAACCAATCATTACTGATGCGTGGAACAAAAATGTCACCTCGTCAAGACCAGATTGTAGATTTCGAGACAAGTTGAAAAACGTTAAGATTGAATTAAGAAAATGGAGCAACTACCGATACGGTGGCCTTGACATGGAGATTGAGAAATGGAAGAAAATGGCTACTGAGTTCGAGATAAAAGCAGATACAGGTTCCATAACTGATGAAGAAAGAACTTGTTGGTTGAATGCGAGGTCTACCTGGTTCCAAAAAGAAAGCGAAAAGGCAGAGATGTTGAAACAAAAGGCCCGATTAAAATGGGCCGTTGAGGGGGACGAAAACACTGCCTTTTTTCACTCCTCCATTCGAAGACGAAATAACAGCTCCAATATCAGAGGACTTTTCATCAACGGTATGTGGCAGGAGGACCCTAATATCATCAAATCGACTATTTTTGATTACTACAGGAAACTGTTTGAAAGAAACCCGAATTGCCAACCTGATTTCAACAGTCTAGTTGGTATCCCCTTAAGTCGAATCAATGATGAGGACAATGCTTTACTGGAAAAACCGTTCACTGAAGAAGAATTATGGGAGGCAATAAAAAGCTGTGATTCTTCAAAGGCACCGGGGCCGGACGGATTTAACATGTTTTTTTACAAGAAGTTTTTTTGGTTGGTAAAAGACGACCTCATAAGGGCAGTCGAATGGTTTTGGCTTAATGGAACCATATCCAATGGATGTAACGCTTCCTTCTTTACGCTTATACCCAAGAAAAGAGATCCTCTAAATCTTGGAGACTATAGGCCGATAAGTCTAATCGGAAGCTACTACAAGATCATATCGAAGATGCTCACACTTAGATTGCAACGTGTCGTCCATAAATTAATTGGTGTGGAGCAAAGCGCGTTTTTAAAAGGTCGATATATACTTGATGGTATTCTCATAGCCAATGAAACTATTTGGAATCTGAAATCACAAAAGAATAAGGGTCTCTTATTCAAAGCCGACTTCGAGAAAGCTTTTGATAGTCTTAATTGGGAATTCCTATCCATGATAATGAAGCTGATGGGTTTTGGTAATAAGTGGTGTTCATGGATCGAAGCATGTTTAAGCTCGGCATCGATTTCTATACTCGTCAACGGATCTCCTACCAAAGAATTTGCTCTTCATAGAGGCGTACGCCAAGGCGACCCGTTATCTCCCTACTTGTTCATCATTGCGGTTGAGGCACTGAATGCACTAACTAAGAAAGCAATCTCACTAAACATGTTCAATGGCTTGAAAATCGGTTCGGATTCCATTATCTTGTCTCACCTCCAATATGCCGACGATACCGTTTTTTTCGGAGAATGGAATAAAAGAAACATTGGTAATCTATTCAAGATACTAAAGTGCTTCGAAATCTTTGCAGGCTTGAAAGTCAATTTCTCAAAAAGCTTTCTTTATGGTATTGGAGTACAACCACGTCAAGTTGAATATATGGCTGAGTACATCGGATGCCAAGTCGGGTCACTACCATTCACATACCTTGGCCTCCCAATTGGTAACAAAATGACCAAAGCGAGTGAATGGGCTGCTATAATCGAAAGGATGCAAAATAAACTTGCGGATTGGAAATCGAAATTGATGTCTTTCGGTGGTCGTCTCACTTTGATTAAGTCGGTTTTAAGTAGCCTCCCGTTGTATGCATTCTCCCTCTTCCGTGCACCATCTAATGTCCTCAATTCGCTTGAAGGTATGAGACGCAATTTTTTCTGGGGCGGGACGAGTGATAAGTCTAAAATACCCTGGGTTAAATGGGAAAAGACCCTATTAACCTACGAAAAGGGCGGGTTAAATATAGGGTCCCTCAAAGCAAAAAATCTATCACTACTCGGGAAGTGGTGGTGGCGTTTCAAGAAAGAACCCAATTCATATTGGGTTAAAATTATCAAAAGTCTGTATGGGCGGGAAGGGGGGTTAAGCTCTCACGATTTACTTAATTTTCGAAGCAGGCATACTACCTGGGATGGCATACGAAAAGCTGGAATCACCATAGAAGGCCTGGGAATCAACTTTTTAAATTCTTTCAGCAGAGTTATTCATAACGGAGACAACACTAGATTTTGGGATGACGTATGGATTAACAACGCCCCGCTAGCGGTTCAGTTTCGTAGATTATATCGGTTAGATACGAAGCAAACATGTTCGATCAGTGAGCGGGTAACCAAAAATCCAAACGGCTGGGAATTCGTTTGGAGTTGGAGTAGAACACCAACTAGGAGAACAAGCTGTGAACTCGATGATCTTGTCCAATTACTCCAACAGTTCCCGTTTCCAATTGAAGATGGTGAACAAGAAGATGGCTGGATGTGGAATTTAAATAGCAAAGGAGTTTTCTGTACTTCGGATCTTACAAAATTAATCAATGAGAAGGTGCTATCGGGAGGAGCAAACGCAAGTGCTACAATGACAAACAATCTCGTGCCAAAGAAAATAGAAGTGTTTATCTGGAGGGCTGTACAACGACGATTACCGACTTTAATCGAGCTAGATAAACGGGGTATAGACCTACATACGGTCCTATGTCCAATTTGTAGCAATACAATAGAAACGATCGACCATATTTTATTCAACTGCTCATTCGCGGAGGACATTTGGAACAGATTGTTCCGTTGGTGCAATGTCGTGACTCCAACCACTCTAAATTTCGACACCATGCTGAAGGGCAACACGCGCATCTCCAATACAAACACCGAATCAAAAATCTGGCAAGGAATCGAATGGATAGCGGCTTTTACAATTTGGAGAAACCGTAACCTCACAGTTTTTAAAAAGGAAAAAGGAAACGGAGCTGTAACACTAAACGAAATCCAAGTCAAATCGTTCGAATGGTTGTCCAAACGCTCGAGAGGAAAGTCTATAATATGGTCGCAATGGCTCATCAACCCGAACGTGTTCTTTTAGGAACTATGGATCCTAATTGTGCTAGTTTTTTGTGATTTTGTGTTTGTTTTCTAATGTAGCTGATATTAGAGGCACTCTCTCATGCCTCCCTTGTAATGTATAATTTTTCTTATCAATAAAATTTTTCTTCTGCCTTTCAAAAAAAAAAAAAAAATAAACTATAATAATCTTTTACTATTTTTTATAAAATATTTAAATTAATTAATTAATAGAAACAAAATAATATAATTATAATGACTTAATAAATTAAATGAAAAATAATATAAAAATAGTGGAACATACTATCTATCAAACTCTATCACCTCATCACTATTACAAACTCTATCACGCTACCACATCATCACAATTGTCGCATCAGCATTATACCTCACAAAAAACCCTTCACAACATATCTCGCCATCACCATTAATAATGGTCTTGTAGTTGTTGACTTTAAGTTGGACTCCTTTAATTGGACTCATAAAAAGTCCACTAAATAAAATGATATACTTGTTCTCGAAGGAAAATTTGTACGTTAATTAATTCCATACAAAATTTTTTTTTTTTTAGTAAGCGAGAAAACCCTAATAAACAAGCACATTGGCTCCTACATAGAAGGTAAAACTTCGGGTAATCAAGCCCCTCGAACGCGAAACCTGGTACTAGGTGAATTGCGCATTATGCGCGCTCTCTAGTCACATTGCCTTTTTAAACAATCTATACAAATTTAATAGATGGACGACTATCAAAATTTCACCTCACCATACCTGGCTTGCTTGGCTGATGAAGGATTTTGTATTGTTGTTTGTTGTTGTATTATATTCGTGTAACTAAATGTTGTAAACAAAATCATATTATATATATATTATATTAATATTAAATGTTTCATTTCTATCACAATCAATCAGATAAAATGTTGGAAAAAATACTCCTTAATAAAAGATATGCATACATTAACTTGACAAAAACGATTTATTGAAATCTTTTACGGAGTATTAGAATTGAAAAGAATTACTTAATGGAGAAATTTACTGAACCAAACCGTATGCAAGACAAAATAATGTAGATAAATTTTTTTACATTTTAACTAAATCATGTAGATATAAAAGTTGCATCAATAAGATTAATCAAGCTCTAAGGTATTGCATCTTTAAGGTTATCATCATCATCAGTAGTATAATAAGAAAATAGTTCTAGTTAGCACAATCCAAAACATCAATTTTCCCAGAACTGGTGGTGGCAAAATCGGCCATAAATATCTAAACTGAAACCACTTGGCAATGAAGAAATTCATAAGCTTGATTAGAGTTGTGATGCAACCATCGTGTAAGTACCTTGACGCTAAAGTTAGTATTTGAACGACGTGTTCATAACTGAAATAGACATATTTATATCTGAAAAAGACAACTAGAACAACGGCGAATAACAAGTAACGAACCATCATGAACCAAATGCTTTTGTGGACAAGGTACTTAATTAAACTTATGATCAGAATAATAGTTTTTTGCTTTGATAAAGAATGTTCAATTACGTGTATTTATAAGGGTTATAAGGTTTATGATTGTGACTCACGGTTAGAAAAAGTTAAACGAATTGGTCCTGACCAAATTCCACGGTCAGATTTATTATTTCTTTGATTTGAAATAATCGTGTATTTTGCAATTTCCATCTGATTACTTATGTAGGCCCATGCATAGCACAAATATACATAACTTGTTATGACTAAAAATTATTCGGATTTAGTTTTGGGGATAACCTATTACAGTAATATATCAATTCCTGTGAATCTATCTATCTATCTATCTATCTATCTATCTATCTATAGTTTCTATTATATTGCTAAAATGATATGCCATTATTAGGCTAATTCTTTTATTAAGAAAAAATCAAAAAGAAAAAGAAAAAAATCTAAGCATGGTGGATAATGTCATTAATCTAAATAATTTTTAATTAAAATTTAATCTTATTAATTAATTATTATTATTAAATCTTATTAATAATTTGTTTAATTATTAAAATTAAATTATTTTAAATTAATTTAATTAATTATTTATAAAAGTTAGGCAGAAGGAAACTAATTATATATTTATATTTTAATTTACACTCTTAAAATAATATGACACCCAATATTATCTCTTATGATTGGATGTGGATTGTTAAATATGCATTTTAGGTGTTTGATGAAATGTTCAGCTGACGAGTTTTTTAGTCGAACTATGTGGTTCTACGGGTCATTAAACTAAATAACTTTAGCATTTACGTTCACTTAATATCTATCATTAAACTGTTTCGTTTACGTTCACTTAATATCTATCATTAAACTGTTTCGTTTAAACAAACCCGTAATTTCACGGGTGATTTCACTAGTTTGTAGTAATAATGCAATACGGAGTACTTTATTTATATATAAAAAAAATTGCAGTTCGTACATTGAAATGAAATGAACATGTAAGTACAACCGTCTCTTCTTGTTGAAAGTCATGTTTATTTTTTCAATCTCATTTGTAACTTGTTTTAGTTTGTGCAGATTTGTAGATGAAAGTGTAGAATTATTGATATTGGACTTAAAGCTTTGGGCTTCTGTTTTGGATTAAAGCTTATTGGATTGAAGGCCTTTTGGGCTTAAAGCTATGGTTTATCAAGGGAAAAGCCCAAGATTGGTGCCCAAGTAATTCAAGAAGTATAAAAGCCCTTATTAAGAGCAGATGAATTAATTCAGTCATTCTTTATACATTCAAAACACACACACATACATCTGCTGTTCGTGATCTTATAATTAGGGTTTTCATATTATCTTTGTATTGTGAAGATTCAATCATCTTGAATCTATTCTGCTATCAAGCTATTCATTCTTGTGTGTAATCTCAACAATTGTTCAACATAATTTGAACAATTGATTATTGTGTATTCGACTGATTCATAGTTTTAATATAATTTGTTGAAGTGTTTGTTCTTAGATCTGGTGATCAGATTGCTATTTTGTACATGGTATCAGAGCGGAATCAAATCTACAGCTTGTTCTTCTCAATCGATTGGCGATTTTGTTGAAATCTGAAATTAGGGTTTCGACAAATTGGGGTTTCTACTTTTCTGTAATCGTCTCATTGAGTGGGTGGTATTCTTGTGGAATCGAAGGTGTTTCTGGATAGAATAGATTGCTAAATCTATTCTTGGTGTTCTTTGAAACCCTAATTGACAATTAGGGTTTGAATTCACTGCTGCTTCTTCTTTTCTTTTCTTGTGCACTTTCTTCAGGATTCTTCGGTTACTTCTTTCCCTTCTTTATCTATTGAATTGAACTAACTTGTTTTCTATGTAGAAGAGACATAAACTGTGCCCAACTCTTGATCCCAGTTCTTGAAACTGGTGAATACCTGATCAAGCACAGTTGTGTATTAGAATTCTCTTTATCTTTTCATATAATTTCTGTTTGTTTGATTATTCAATGGGTGATTCAGGGGGTACATCAGATAATCCTATTTCAAAATTGGATTTCAATGATCCATTATTTTTACATCCTAGTGATATAACTAGTACACCTATTATTACTTTCAAATTACTTGGAACTGAAAATTTTAGAGTCTGGAAATGTGCTATGACTCTTGCTTTAAAAACTAAAAATAAGTTTAGTTTTGTTGATGGTTCTGTTAAAAAGGATGAATCAAATGAAGTTTTGATTAAACAATGGGAAAGGTGTAATTCTGTTGTACTCTCATGGATTCTTGGTTCAATCTCAGAAGAACTTTATTTGGGTCAAATACTTTCAACAGTTGCTTCTGAGATTTGGCTTGAGTTAAAAGAGACTTATGATAGGGTTGATGGGGCTACAGTTTTTAATCTTCATCAGAAAATTAACTCATTAACACAAAATGGGAGTTCTCTGTCTGAATATTATCATACACTTAATTCACTCTGGAAATAATTTGATGCAATGGTTGAAATACCTGATAATTCAGATGAATTAAAAGCACATCATCAAATGATTAAACTTATGCAGTTTTTAATGGGCTTGGATGATTCCTATCATTCATTAAGAAGTAACATTTTAACCACTGAACCATTACCATCTGTTAAAACAGCGTATTCTCTTATCTCTAGAGAAGAATCTCACAGAATTACATCTCAAAACACCTCCAAGAAGCCTCATGCTTCTTCTTTCAATTCTAAAATGGTGACAAATCAATCTAATGTTTCAAATACTCCTATTAAAGGCAGGGGTCCAAATCCAAACCTAAAATGTTCTAAATGTCAAAAGATTGGACACACAATTGATAGGTGTTATGAAGTGGTTGGTTATCCACCTAATTACAGAGGAAAAATGGTTAATAATAAAATTAATCATAACTACACACCATCTTGGAATAATAATAATATTAACAATAATAAAAATTTTGCTAGTAATTCTGCAGCTGCAGATACCTCTTCTCAAGGCAATATGCCTTTCTCTAATGAATAACTTTCTGTTCTTATGTCTCTCCTCAATTCAAGGAGTTCTTCAAATGATCCTAAAGCCAATATGGCAGGTATAAGATCTTGTTATTCTTGTTTTTCTAATTTTTTCTAAATCTAATATGGCCAATCTCAGTTAAGGTTTTCCTAAACCTAGCTGGATTATTGACTCTGGAGCTAATGAACATTACACAACTAGTGAACATGGTCTTAAAAATGTTATTGATATTTCTGATTTAAATCTTGCTGTTGAACATCCAAATGGATCTTTGGCAAAAATTTTAAAAATTGGAGACTATTCTGTGTCTTCAGATATTACTTTGTTTAATGTGTTGGTTGTTCCAGACTATCTTGTCAACCTAATGTCTGTTTACAAATTAGCTAAAGACAGTAAGAAGTTTATTTATTTTGATGAATTCAATTGCTACATTCAGGACTTACCCCACAAGGGTGTAATGGGAAAAACATTGGGGACTGGTAGTGTTCATGGCGGTATATATGTGTTTGACAACTTGTCTGTGTTAGGTAAATCTGCTAATTCCACTATTAATACATGTTTTTTAACTAAACACACATGGCATAATAGATTAGGTCATCCTACAGAACCTATTATGCAGGTTCTAAAGGATACTCTAGAGTTTGATAATGATGTTATCTCTCCTTGTGATGTATGCCATAAGGCAAAACAAACAAGGGATCCTTTTCCTTTAAGTGATCATATTTCAACAGAAATAGGTGAACTTGTTCATCTTGATGTATAGGGACCATACAAAGTCACTACTAGAGAAGGATTTAGATATTTCTTGACTGTTGTTGATGACTTTTCTAGAGCAGTTTGGGTGTTTCTTTTATCAAATAAGAGTGATACTTCTGAAAACATTATAAATTTTGTTCACATGTTCAAAAATCAATTTAATAAGTCAATTAAAGTCTTTAGGAGTGATAATGGTACTGAATTTCTTAATCATACTCTCTCTAATTTTTTTAAAACAAAATGGTATTATACATCAAACTTCATGTGTTTACACACCATAACAAAATGGAATTGTAGAAAGAAAACATAGACATCTTCTTAATATTGCAAGATCTCTACTGTTTCAAGGGGGAGTACCCTTGAATATGTGGGGTGATTGTGTTCTTACTGCCACCTATTTGATAAATAGGACTCCTTCATCTGTTCTTAAAGGAATGTCACCATATGAACTCATCTACAATAAACCACCTTCACTTAATCATTTAAGGGTTCTTGGTTGTCTTTGTTTTGCTACAAATCTAAATAATCATGATAAGTTTGGTTCTAAATCTGAAAAGTGTGTCTTTATTGGGTATTCAAATACTCAGAAGGGATACAAATTGTTTGCTCTTAATACAAAATCAATTTTGATATCAAGAGATGTTAAATTCTATGAAAATATTTTTCCTTTTAAAATGAAAACTACTTCTGGAAAAATGGATTTCATTGAATCTGATTATGTTAAGTTTTTTGATACAGAGTTTGAAATCAATCAAGGTGCTCCTTCTCAAGATCCCTATGATGATAATCATTCTGATCATGGTGAAGGTTGTGACACATCTATATTGAGAGGTCAAGAATCTGTGCATATCAGTTCTTGTGAATCCTCTGGTACTGATCACACCATTGATGATTATCAAGATCAAACTGGTCCAGATCATGGTACTCATATAGATGATGACACAGCAACACCAATGATGGACCCTCATGACAACAATCCCAGTACTTCTACTCAGAGTACTAATAATGAACATACTGAGGGAAATGATGTTTAAGTTCCACTTGACACTAACTTGAGAAGGTCCACTAGAGAATCTCTTTTACCAAAACACTTGGGTGATTATCATTTAACTGGCAAAGTTAAATATGGCATTGAAAGGTATCTTAATTGTGGAAAATTAAGTAATAAAAATCTTGCTTTTACTGTTTCATTAAATAAAAACATTGAACCTAAATCCTATCATGAAGCTTGTGTCAATCAAGTCTGGAATGATGCAGTGAATGCTGAAATGGAAGCTTTGCATATAAATCAAACATGGATTTTAACTGATCTTCCTCCTAATAGAAAGCCTATAGGCTGCAAATGGATTTATAGAATAAAATACAAATCTAATGGAGAGATAGAGAGATATAAAGCTAGATTAGTAGCTAAAGGATTTAGTCAAACTGAAGGTGTTGACTATGATGAGACTTTCTCACCTGTTGTGAAGATGGTCACTGTTAGATGTGTTCTTACACTTGCTGTTAACAATGGGTGGTTATTACATCAATTAGATATTAATAATGCCTTTCTTTATGGTGACCTTGATGAAGAGGTTTATATGTATTTACCTCTGGGTATTTTGACAAAAATGATAAAAGGGTTTGCAAATTAACTAAGTCTTTATATGGGTTAAAACAGGCCCCCAGAAAATGGAATGAAAAGCTTTCAAATTGTTTAAGTGAAAATGGTTTTGTTCAGTCTAAGTCTGATACATCTATGTATATTAAAACTAAAGATGACATCTTTGTTGTGTTGTTAGTATATGTAGATGATATTGTGTTAACTGGTAACAATATAAAAGAAATCAAATCTGTTAAAGCTTTTCTAAGCTCCAAATTTATGATTAAAGACTTAGGCTTACTGAAATATTTTCTTGGAATTGAAGTCACTAATACAGATGAAGGTTTGAATCTATCTCAAAGAAAATATTGTCTTGAGTTAATTAATGAGTTTGGTTTATTGGCTGCAAAACCTGTTAACACTCCTATTGATGTTAATGTGTCATCTTATAAAGGGGAAAATGAAGATATCATTAAAAACATGTCTGTATATCAAAAATTAGTTGGTAAATTAATTTATATGACTGTGACAAGGCCTGATATTAGTTATGTTGTCCATGTGTTGAGTCAATTTATGCATGCTCCTGCTGTTTCACATTTAAAAATAGCTTTTAGAGTATTGAAGTACTTGAAGGGCTGCCCAGGTAAGGGTATTTCTATCAACAAAGGTATGAAAAATTTTGATATTACTGCATTTGTTGACTCTGATTGGGGCAAAAACTTATTGGCTAGAAAATCAATTATTGGCTTTTGCATTTTTTTAGGAGATTCTTTAATCTCTTGGAAAATCAAAAGACAACCAATTGTTTCAAGGTCCTCTGCAGAAGCAGAGTATAGAGCAATGGGTGCAGCCACTTGTGAATTAATCTGGATTTTAAAACTTCTAACTGAACTGAAACTTAAAAATTTAATTCCAATAAAAATGTTTTGAGATAATTCTCCAATCCTGTTTTACATGAGAAGACAAAACATTTTGATATTGATTGGCATTATGTTAGAGAAAAGGCTTCAAGCGGTGTTATTAAAATTGGAAAAATTAACTCTAATCTAAATACTGCAGACTTGTTTACGAAGGGGTTAACTTCAGCTCAACATAATCTTTTTTGTAATAATCTTAATTTGAAAGATGTATTTACAAATTAGATTGAGGGGGAGTGTTGAAAGTCATGTTTATTTTTTCAATCTCATTTGTAACTTGTTTTAGTTTGTGCAGATTTGTAGATGAAAGTGTAGAATTATTGATATTGGACTTAAAGCTTTGGGCTTCCGTTTTAGATTAAAGCTTATTGGAATTAAGGCCTTTTGGGCTTAAAGCTATGGTTTATCAAGGGAAAAGTCCAAGATTGGTGCCCAAGTAATTCAAGAAGTATAAAAGCCCTTATCAAGAGCAGATGACTTAATTCAGTCATTCTTTATACATTCAAAACACACACACATGCATCTGCTGTTCGTGATCTTACAATTAGGGTTTTCATATTATCTTTGTATTGTGAAGATTCAATCATCTTGAATCTATTCTGCAATCAAGCTATTCATTTTTGTGTGTAATCTCAACAATTGTTCAACATAATTTGAACAATTGGTTATTGTGTATTTGACAGATTCATAGTTTTAATATAATTTGTTGAAGTGTTTGTTCTTAGATCTGGTGATCAGATTGCTATTTTGTACACTTCTTTCAATGTGGCTCCGCCCCTCAATTGGTTTAAAAAAGTTAAGAGCTATTGTCATGAGATTGCAACTAACACTGTATTCTCTAGTTATTTTTAGTACAAACAGGATATGAAAAGAAACAAAACTAATGTGTACTAAATTAAATCTATATCTATATCTATACTAAAAAGAGTGGGAACTCACGTCGTTTTTGGCTCCACCAGTTTCTCAAACGACAATATCCAACAAACTTACAAAAACACCCCCAAACAATATTAAACATGTCAACTTCTCAGGGGTACAAAATGTAAAGTTAATATTTTACTTAAAAAACTTGAAAAAATTACGCCGTTGGTCACTCATGTTTGTCATATATTTCACATTAGCCACTAATGTTAACTTTGGACGCGGTTGGTCACCCAACTATGCACATGTTTTGTGGTTAGTTACTCGTTTTGACCAACGTTAAACTAATCCGTTAAAGTTGATCATGTGCCTTGCACGTGAGGGTATTTGTCATTTTATCCAATCCATCCCTTCATTTCATCATCTTCATTAACATCTTCAAGAACACCCCCTTAAAAACACCTTTATCACTAATAATTTCAAAAACACCTTCATCACTACAAAATCAAACACCTAAATTAATAAACACCTAAATAAACAAGCGCGTTTGCTGCTAATCACATGTTACCCCCACTATCATCAAATTTTTTTATTCCTCAACTCAAAGTAACATACACATCTAACCCAACCTTTCATCATTTGCATTTCATCTTCACTTCATTTTCATCACCATCAAAATCAAGCAGCAGAAACAAAAATCCATACATATAGATCCAAACAAAATTCATATTCATACCTTCAATGGACAAAATTCATACATCAAAATCAAGCAGCGTCTCAACAATATTCACACCTTCAAATTTTTTATTCACAAAATACAAGTAATACATATAGATCCAAACACATATACAAACTCATGATTTCAATCATCTATGTAAAGAAATTAACAAAGCTAAAGATAAAACTGAAATGTCCCATTCATATTGATTATAAACGTTCCATATTAATTGATTTCGTTGCGAGGTTTTGACTTCTATATGAGACGTTTTTCAAATACTGCATTCGTTTTTAAAACACATCATAACCTTTATTTTATCAACAAGGTTAAAAGGACACCACTTAGATTATCCAGAAATGATAATCTAAAAATATCACACTTACACACTACCAATACATATTGGTTTACAATATTAATATGTTACAACAAAGTAAATCTCGAATGCAGTTTTAAACCATATTATACAAGCATGCTGACACCAAATCTTGTCCATATTTTAGCATGCAACAGCTGAAGCTCTTAATAATCACCTGAGAATAAACATGCTTTAAACGTCAACAAAAAATGTTGGTGAGTTATAGGTTTAACCTATATATTTATCAAATCGTAATAATAGACCACAAGATTTCATATTTCACTATACATCCCATACATAGAGATAAAAATCATTCATATGATGAACACCTGATAATCGACATTAACAAGATGCATATAAGAATATCCCCTATCATTTCGGGAAATTCTTCGGACATGATAAAAACGAATTCGAAGTACTAAAGCATCCGGTACTTTGGATGGGGTTCGTTAGGCCCAATAGATCTATCTTTAGGATTCGCGTCAATTAGTACATCGGTTTACTAATTCTTAGGCTACCAAGCAAAAGGGGCATATTCGGCTTCGATCATTCACCCATATAATGTACTTTCATTTACGTGTGTCTATTTCGTAAAACATTTATAAAACTGCATGTATTCTCATCCCAAAATATTAGATTTTAAAAGTGAGACTATAACTCACTTTCACAGATTTTTACTTCGTCGGGAAGTAAGACTTGGCCACAGGTCGATTCACGAACCTATAACAAATATGTACATATATATCAAAGTATGTTCAAAATATATATTTACAACATTTTTATTACGTTTTAATGATTTGAGTTTATTAAGTCAGCTGTCCTCGTTAGTAACCTACAACTAGTTGTCCACGGTTAGATGTACAGAAATAAATTGATATATATTATCTTGAATCAATCCATGACCCAGTGTATACACGTCTCAGGCTAGATCACAACTCAAAGTATATATATTTTTGGAATCAACCTCAACCCTGTATAGCTAACTCAAACATTACTGCATATAGAGTGTCTATGGTTGTTCCAAATAATATATATACATGGGTCGATATGATATGTCAAAACATTTGTATACGTGTCTATGGTATCCCAAGATTACATAATATATTAGAATATATGTATTATATAATATAAGTTAGCTAGGATATGAGTAATATAGATTTGTTACCAATTTTCACGTAGCTACAACAAGTAAAATTATCCAATCTTGCTTTACCCATAACTTCTTCGTTTTAAATCCGTTTTGAGTGATTCAAGTTGCTATGGTTTCATATTGAACTTAAGTTTATGAATCTAAACAGAAAAACTATAAGTTTATAGTCATATGTATAGATTACAAGTCATTTTTGTAAAGGTAGTCATTTTAGTCGAAATAGCGACGTCTAGATGACCATTTTGGAAAACATACTTCCACTTTGAGTTTAACCATGATTTTTGGATATAGTTTCATGTTCATAAGAAAAATAATTTTCTCAAAAGAACAACTTTTAAATCAAAGTTTATCATAGTTTTTAATTAACTAACCCAAAAAACAGCCCGCGGTGTTACTACGACGGCGTATATCCGGTTTTACGATGTTTTTGGTGTTTTCAGGTTTTAAATCATTAAGTTAGCATATCATATAGATATAGAACATGTGTTTAGTTGATTTTAAAAGTCAAGTTAGAAGGATTAACTTTTGTTTGCGAACAAGTTTAGAATTAACTAAACTATGTTCTAGTGATTACAAGTTTAAACCTTCGAATAAGGTAGTTTTATATATATGAATCGAATGATGTTATGAACATTATTACCACTTCAGGTTTTGTGGATAAACCTACTGGAAATGAAAAAAATAGATCTAGCTTCAAAGGATCCTTGGATGGCTTGAAAGTTCTTGAAGTAGAATCATGACACGAAAACAAGTTCAAGTAAGATTTCCACTCGCAATAAGATTGTTAAAGTTATAGAAATTGAATCAAAGTTTGAATATGAGTATTACCTTGTATTAGAAAGATATCTTACTGTAAATAAGAAATATTTCTTGAGGTTGGATGATCACTCAAAGTGGATTTGCAAGATTGGAAGTAAGCTAGCAAACTTGGAAGTGTTGTTGGTGTGTTCTTGAGTAGTTATTTTATAACTTGGTTTATGTATGGATTTATGAACTAGATTGAGCTAGATTTTGATGAAGATGATGAAGAACACTTAGAATAATGGAAGAACACTTGAGAGAGAGTAGTTTGATGCATGTAAGTTGCAAATGAAAGTGTGTATGTGTGTGTTCATTCACGTGAATTATGGTGTCACCATATAGGCTCCATTAGTTTGTTATTTTGTGAGATATTTCATGCTGGATGTTAAATGATGGTTCCCATATGGTTAGGTGACTTACATGGGCTGCTAAGAGCTGATCATTGGAGTGTATATACTAATAGTAAATACATTTAGAAGCTGTGTATTGTACGAGTACAAATACGAGTGCATACGAGTAGAATTGTTGATGAAAATGAATGAGGATGTAATTGTAAGTATTTTTGTTAAGTAGAAGTACTTTGATAAGTGTCTTGAATTCTTTCAAAAGTGTATGAATACATATTAAAACACTACATGTGTATACATTTTAACTGAGTCGTTAAGTCATCGTTAGTCGTTGTTGGAGCTAATCGGTTTGTGTATCCCACATCGGATATGGAAAGAACTAAATGTGCATATATAAGTCTATGAGAACCTCCCTCTATCACCAATTGGTTTTAGAGTAATGTGGAACTCATGAGCTTATATGTTGTACATGGTAGTGGACCTGAAATCGATCCTACAAATGGTATCAGAGCAGGTGGCAGGGGTGTAATCATTGTGGCAGCGGCGGTTCATATTGGGGTGACTGTGGACGTGACCAGGGGAAGAGGTCGGGTGTCCGGGAAAAGTCGGGATGTAAATGAACGGGTTCGAGGTAGAAAGCTACGTTATATGATACGAGTGCATGAACAAACAGATTAAAGGGGTGATTGTTGGAGCTAATCGGTTTGTGTATCCCACATCGGATATGGAAAGAACTAAATGTGCATATATAAGTCCATGAGAACCTTCCTCTATCACCAATTGGTTTTAAAGTAATGTGGAACTCACGAGCTTATATGTTGTACATGGTGGTGGACCTAAAATCGATCCTACAGTCGTTACATGTAAGTGTTGTTTTGAAACCTTTAGGTTAACGATCTTGTTAAATGTTGTTAACCCATTATTTATTATATATAAAGAGATGTTAAATTATTACATTATCATGATATTATTATATATTAATATATCATAGTATGATATATATATAGTTAAATGTTGTTACAACGATAATCGTTACATATATGTCTCGTTTCGAAATCATTAAGTTAGTAGTCTTGTTTTTACATATGTAGTTCATTGTTTAATACACTTAATGACATGTTTACTTATCATTTATCATGATTAAACATAGTGTATCAATATCTTAATATGATTCATATGTATTTAGTAAGACGTTGTTATAACGATAATCGTTATATATATCGTTTTCGAGTTTCTTAATTCAATAGTCTCATTTTTATGTATATAACTCATTGTTAAAATACCTAATGAGATATATACTTATCATAATATCATGTTAACTATATATATATATATCCATATATATGTCATCATAAAGTTTTTACAAGTTTTAACGTTCGTGAATCACCGGTCAACTTGGGTGGTCAATTGTCTATATGAAACCTATTTCATTTAAACAAGTTTTAACAAGTTTGATTGCTTAACATGTTGGAAATACTTAATCATGTAAATAACAATTTCATTTAATATATATATACATGGAAAAGTTCGGGTCACTACAGTACCTACCCGTTAAATAAATTTCGTCCCGAAATTTTAAGCAGTTGAAGGTGTTGATGTATTATAAATTTCGTTCTTGTATTATCTCCGGACCCGTAATCTGTCTATCCCCCACTTCACTCCAACAAATCGGAGACCTGCACTTTCTACCATAAAGTGATTCAAACGGCGCCATCTCAATGCTTGAATGGTAGCTGTTATTGTAGGAAAATTCTGCTAACAGAAGGTGTCGATCCCAACTGTTTCCGAAATCAATAACACATGCTCGTAGCACGTCTTCAAGCGTTTGTATCGTCCTTTCGCTCTGCCCATCAGTTTGTGGATGATAGGCAGTACTCATGTCTAGAAGAGTTCCTAATGCTTGCTGTAATGTCTACCAGAATCTTGAAATAAATCTGCCATCCCTATCAGAGATAATAGAGATTGGTATTCCATGTCTGGAGACGACTTCCTTCAAATACAGTCGTGCTAACTTCTCCATCTTGTCATCTTCTCTTATTGGTAGAAAGTGTGCTGATTTGGTAAGATGATCAACTATTACCCAAATAGTATCAAAACCACTTGCAGTCTTTGGTAATTTAGTGATGAAATCCATGGTAATGTTTTTCCATTTCCATTCTGGGATTTCGGGTTGTTGAAGTAGACCTGATGGTTTCTGATGCTCAGCTTTGACCTTAGAACACGTCAAACATTCTCCTACGTATTTAGCAACATCGGCTTTCTTACTCGGCCACCAAAAATGTTTCTTGAGATCCTTGTACATCTTTCCCGTTCCAGGATGTATTGAGTATCTGGTTTTATGAGCTTCTCTAAGTACCATTTCTCTCATATCTCCAAATTTTGGTACCCAAATTCTTTCAGCCCTATACCGGGTTCCGTCTTCCCGAATATTAAGATGCTTCTTCGATCCTTTGGGTATTTCATCCTTTAAGTTTCCCTCTTTTAAAACTCCTTGTTGCGCCTCCTTTATTTGAGTAGTAAGGTTAGTGTGAATTATTATATTCATAGCTTTTACACGAATGGGTTCTCTGTCCTTTCTGCTCAAGGCGTCGGCTACCACATTTGCCTTCCTCGGGTGGTAACGAATCTCAAAGTCGTAATCATTCAACAATTCAATCCACCTGCGCTGCCTCATGTTCAGTTGTTTCTAATTAAATATGTGTTGAAGACTTTTGTGGTCGGTATATATAATACTTTTGACCCCATATTAGTAGTGCCTCCAAGTCTTTAATGTAAAAACAACCGTGCCTAATTTCAAATCATGCGTCGTATAATTCTGCTCGTGAATCTTCAATTGTCTAGACGCATAAGCAATTACTTTCGTTCGTTGCATTAATACTCAACTGAGACCTTGCTTTGAGGCGTCACAATATATCACAAAATCATCATTCCCTTCAGGTAATGACAATATAGGTGCCATAGTAAACTTTTTCTTTAACAATTGAAACGCTTTCTCTTGTTCATCCTTCCATTCAAATTTCTTCCCTTTATGCGTTAATGCAGTCAAGGGTTTTGCTATTTTGGAAAAATCTTGGATGAATCTCCTGTAATAACTAGCTAGCCCTAAAAATTGGCGTATGTGTTTCGGAGTTTTCGGGGTTTCTCACTTTTCAAAGGTTTCAATCTTTGCTGGATCCACCTGAATACCTTCTGTGTTCACTATATGACCGAGGAATTGAACTTCTTCCAACCAAAATGCACACTTTGAAAACTTAGCGTACAGTTTTTCTTTCCTTAACAACTCTAGCACTTTTCTCAAATGTTCTTCGTGCTCTTGGTCATTCTTTGAGTAAATAAGTATGTCATCGATGAAAACAATGACAAACTTGTCAAGGTATGGTCCACACACTCGGTTCATGAGGTTCATGAACACAGCTGGTGCGTTAGTCAACCCAAACGGCATAACCATAAACTCGTAATGACCGTAACGCGTCCTAAAAGCAGTCTTTGGAATATCATCCTCCTTCACCCGCATTTGATGATACCCAGAACGTAAATCAATCTTCGAATAAACTGACGAGCCTTGTAGTTGATCAAATAAGTCGTCGTTTCTCGGTAGTGGGTAGCGGTTCTTGATGGTAAGTTTGTTCAACTCTCGGTAGTCGATACACAACCTAAATGTACCATCCTTCTTCTTGACAAACAAAACAGGAGCTCCCCACGGTGATGTGCTTGGTCAAATGAAACCACGTTCTAAAAGTTCCTGTAACTGACTTTGTAATTCTTTCATTTCACTGGGTGCGAGTCTGTATGGAGCACGAGCTATTGGTGTAGCTCCTGGTACAAGGTCTATTTGAAATTCAATGGATCGATGTAGGGGTAATCCTGGTAATTCTTTCAGAAATACATCGGGAAATTCTTTTGCGACGGGAACATCACTGATGTTCTTTTCTTCAGGCTTAACTTCCTCGATGTGTGCTAGAATGACGTAACAACCTTTTCTTATTAGTTTTTGCGCCTTTAAACTACTAATAAGATTTAATTTCGCGTTGTTCTTTTCTCCGTACACCATTAAAGGTTTTCCTTTTTCACGCATAATGCGAATAGCATTTTTGTAACAAACGACCTCTGCTCTCACCTTTTTCAACCAGTCCATGCCAATTATTACATCAAAACTCCCTAACTCGACTGGTATTAAATCAATCTTAAACGTTTCATCACCCAGTTTAATTTCTCTATCCCGACATATATTATCTGCTGAAATTAATTTATCATTTGCTGATTCGAGTAAAAATTTACTATCCAAAGGCCTCAATGGGCAACTTAATTTAGCACAAAAATCTCTACTCATATAGCTTCTATCCGCACCCGAATTAAATAAAACATAAGCAGATTTATCGTCAATAAAAAATGTACCCGTAACAAGCTTCGGGTCTTCCTGTGCTTCTGCCACATTAATATTGAAAACTCTTCCGCAGCCCTGCCCATTAGTATTCCCTTGTTTTGGGCAATTTCTAATAATGTGGCCTGGTTTTCCACATTTATAACAAACAGCGTTGGTATTACTTGCTCCGACACTATTCGTTCCAGCATTACTTGTTTCGACACTATTTGTTCCTTTAATTCTGTAAAACCTTGGTACGTAAAACTCACACTTTGTCGCGCTATGACCATTTCTTTTACACCTGTTGCAAAATGTCGTGCAAAACCCCGGGTGATTTTCTTCACACCTATGACATGACTGATTTTGGTTTTTGTTGCCGTTGTTGTTATTGAAGTTGTTGCTGGGATTGTTATTGTTATTGAAACGGTTGTTGTAGTTGTTGTTGTTGTTGGGACGTTTGTTGTAATTATTGTTAGGATTGCGGTTATTGTTGCGATTGTTGTTGCGGTTGTTTGGATAGTTGTTGCGATTGTGGTTGTAATTTTTATTGTTGTTGTACTGGTGACTCTTGTCACCGTTTTCCTCCCACTTCCTCTTGAGTTGTTTTGTGTTGGCTTCTTCGGCCGCCTGCTCTTTAATTCTTCCCTCAATCTGATTTATGAGTTTATGAGCCATTCGACTTGCCTTTTGTATGGAAGCGGGCTCGTGTGAACTCACATCTTCTTGAATCCTTACTGGTAACCCTTTTATAAACACGTCGATCTTCTCTTCTTCATCTTCGAACGTTCCCGGACATAATAGGCACAACTCTGTGAATCGTCGTTCATATGTGGTAATGTCAAACCCTTGTGTTTGTAACTCTCTAAGTTCTAACTTGAGCTTATTGACTTCGTTCCTAGGACGGTACTGCTCGTTCATCAATTGCTTGAATGCCAACCACGGTAATGCGTAAGCAGCATTTTGTCCTACCTGTTCAAGATAGGTGTTCCACCACGTTAACGCAGTACCTGTAAAGGTATGCGTACCGTACTTAACTTTGTCCTCTTCAGTACACTTACTTATGGCAAACACCGATTCGACCTTCTCGGTCCACCATTTCAATCCAATTGGTCCTTCGGTTCCATCAAATTCCAAAGGTTTGCAGGCAGTGAATTCTTTGTAGGAGCATCCTACACGATTTCTTGTAGAATTTGTTCCACTGCTAGATCCAGAGTTATTGTTTTTTTGCATCGCATCCTGTACTGCGGCTATGTTTGCAGCAAGGAAAACACGGAAGTCTTCCTCACTCATGTTCAAATTCTGACGAGTCGTCGGTGCCATTTCCTTCAAAAATAGCCCAAAATAATTAAGTTAATCATATAGAATTTTAAGAGTAGTCAATAGTATTTCGTAGCATAGTATGAACTCATTTATAAAAGTTTTTTCTTCATATTAGCGTTTTATAGTTTTAATTCGGATAGTACCTACCCGTTAAGTTCATACTTAGTAGCTAATATACAATTCAACTACTACAATTCTATATGAAAAAACTGATTATACTAATATTTCGCATTCAAACTTTTATACAAAGATTTACAAACTTACAATACCGCTATTATACATATAGCATGAAATATAGCACACAATCACTATTATACAAAATAGTTGTGACAACAATCCTAGTTAATACGCAAGTTGTTCAGCAAAGGCAATAAAAACACGTAATTCATAAGTCCAGAAACAAGTCATGCATTCTGGTTTTACTAAGACGACTTCCCATCCTTGGTCTTGTGGAAAGTAACCGTTATGACCATTGGCTAGGCAACATGTTGTAATGTCGTCAAAAGAACGAGGGTTTCGTAATGTCCAACAACCCATAATAATCTAAAAACCTTGTTTCTCACCCTAACTACTGGATCCGTCACTTGTGGGAAGGTTTTATTTAAAAGTTGTAATCCGATGTTTTTTTTCTCACTTTGGTAAGAAGCGAACATCACTAACCCGTAAGCATAACATGCTTCTTTATGTTGCATGTTAGTAGCTCTTTCTAACTCACGAAATCCTATGTTGGGATATGTTGAGTCAAAATAGGTTCTTAACTCGTAGCGTAAAATTGCATTTGGGTTCCCCGCATTTAACGCTTTAAAAAAAACACGGTGTAACTTACAGTCTCCCCAATGTGATATACCCCACCTATCAAAGGAAAGCCTTTTATAAACTAAGGCATTTCTGGAAAGTCTTTCAAATGTTTGACAAGTTAATTTTGCCATAACTAATTGTGCTGATGAATTCTGACCGACTCTAGAAAGATTTCCTCAATCATATCCTCTGGTAGGTCTTCTAAAATATTCAGTTGTCTACTCTTAACGTCCATTTTGTTTTTATACTGTAAAATAGACAAGGATTAGATTCGTAAAAGATAATTAACAAACAATGCAAGCAATTTTTACATAGAACATAAAAGTACAAGCACACTATAATACGTATAATACATAACATGATTACAACCCTCTAATCTGAATCACTGATTTCTTCTTCTTCGGACTTGGTTCGTTTTCCTAATTTTCTAGGGATATATGGTGTTCCTCTAATACGAGCCGTCGTTTTCCACAAAGGTTTAGAAAAACTTGGTGGTTTAGAGGTTCCCGGGTTATTGTTACATTTTAGGAAATACGGATGTTGCCGATACATATAAAGTTCATCGGGGTTGGAATCAGGTTTCTCTATTTTTATACCTTTTCCCTTATTATTTTCTTTTGTTTTATTAAATTGGGTCGAGGTAATTTCTATAACATCATCGGAATCCTCATCGGGATCCGATTCATCGGAAAATTGGTAATCTTCCCAATATTTTGCTTCCTCGGCGGAAACACCATTGACCATTTTTAACTTTGGTCCGTTGGTTGAGGATTTTCTTTTATTTAATTGATTTACTGTAGGTATCAATATTTCTTCCTTCGGAACCTCTTCTTCTTCCGGTTCCTCCTCTTCCGGTTCCTCCTCTTCCGGTTCCTCTTCGGGAATTTGTGAATCTTCCCAAAATATATTCGACTCTTCATTATTATTAGGTGAGTCGATGGGATTTGTACTAGAGGTAGACATCTATCACACAATATCAAACACGTTAAGAGATTAATATATCACATAATATTTACATGTTACAATTTGTAGCTTCCAACAAAAAATATTAAGCAATCATTTTTAAAGAAACATGGTCGATGTCTAGACTCACTAATGCATTAGACACACTAATGCAAATTTTCTAGTTCTCTAAGACCAACGCTCGCATACCAACTGAAATGTCCCGTTCATATTAATTATAAATGTTCCATATTTATTGATTTCGTTGCGAGGTTTTGACCTCTATATGAGATGTTTTTCAAAGACTGCATTCGTTTTTAAAACACACCATAACCTTTATTTTATCGACAAGGTTAAAAGGACACCACTTAGATTATCCAGAAATGATAATCTAAAAATATCACACTTACACACTACCAATACATATTGGTTTACAATATTAATTTGTTACAACAAAGTAAATCTCGAATGCAGTTTTAAACAATATTATACAAGCATGCTGACACCAAATATTGTCCATATTTTAGCATGCAACAGTAGAAGCTCTTAATAATCACCTGAGAATAAACATGCTTTAAACGTCAACAAAAAATGTTGGTGAGTTATAGGTTTAACCTATATATTTATCAAATCGTAATAATAGACCACAAGATTTCATATTTCACTATACATCCCATACATAGAGATAAAAATCATTCATATGGTGAACACCTGATAATCGACATTAACAAGATGCATATAAGAATATCCCCTATCATTCCGGGAAATTCTTCGGACATGATAAAAACGAATTCGAAGTACTAAAGCATCCGGTACTTTGGATGGGGTTCGTTAGGCCCAATAGATCTATCTTTAGGATTGGCGTCAATTAGTAGATCGGTTTACTAATTCTTAGGCTACCAAGCAAAAGGGGCATATTCGGCTTCGATCATTCACCCATATAATGTAGTTTCATTTACGTGTGTCTATTTCGTATAACATTTATAAAACTGCATGTATTCTCATCCCAAAATATTAGATTTTAAAAGTGAGACTATAACTCACTTTCACAGATTTTTACTTCGTCGGGAAGTAAGACTTGGCCACTGGTCGATTCACTAACATATAACAAATATGTACATATATATCAAAGTATGTTCAAAATATATATTTACAACATTTTTATTACATTTTAATGATTTGAGTTTATTAAGTCAGCTGTCCTCGTTAGTAACCTACAACTAGTTTTCCACGGTTAGATGTACAGAAATAAATTGATATATATTATCTTGAATCAATCCACGACCCAGTGTATACATGTCTCAGGCTAGATCACAACTCAAAGTATATATATTTTTGGAATCAACCTCAACCCTGTATAGCTAACTCAAACATTACTGCATATAGAGTGTCTATGGTTGTTCCAAATAATATATATACATGGGTCGATATGATATGTCAAAACATTTGTATACGTGTGTATGGTATCCCAAAATTACATAATATATTAGAATATATGTATTATATAATATAAGTTAGCTAGGATATGATTAATATAGATTTGTTACCAATTTTCACGTAGCTACAACAAGTAAAATTATCCAATCTTGCTTTACCCATAACTTCTTCGTTTTAAATCCGTTTTGAGTGATTCAAGTTGCTATGGTTTCATATTGAACTTAAGTTTATGAATCTAAATAGAAAAAGTATAAGTTTATAGTCGGATATATAGATTACAAGTCGTTTTTGTAAAGGTAGTCATTTCAGTCGAAATAACGACGTCTAGATGACCATTTTGGAAAACATACTTCCACTTTGAGTTTAACCATGATTTTTGGATATAGTTTCATGTTCATAAGAAAAATCATTTTCCCAGAAGAACAACTTTTAAATCAAAGTTTATCATATTTTTAATTAACTAACCCAAAAACAGTCCGCGGTGTTACTACGACGGCGTATATCCGGTTTTACGGTGTTTTTCGTGTTTTTAGGTTTTAAATCATTAAGTTAGCATATCATATAGATATAGAACATGTGTTTAGTTGATTTTAAATGTCAAGTTAGAAGGATTAACTTTTCTTTGCGAATAAGTTTAGAATTAACTAAACTATGTTTAAGTGATTACAAGTTTAAACCTTCGAATAAGGTAGTTTTATATATATGAATCGAATGATGTTATGAACATTATTACTACCTCAGGTTCTGTGGATAAACCTACTGGAAATGAGAAAAATAGATCTAGCTTTATAGGGTCCTTGGATGGCTTGAAAGTTCGTGAAGTAGAATCATGACACGAAAACAAGTTCAAGTAAGATTTCCACTCGCAATAAGATTGTTAAAGTTATAGAAATTGAATCAAAGTTTGAATATGAGTATTACTTTGTATTAGAAAGATATCTTATTGTAAATAAGAAAGATTTCTTGAGGTTGGATGATCACTCAAAGTGGATTTGCAAGATTGGAAGTAAGCTAGCAAACTTGGAAGTGTTGTTGGTGTGTTCTTGAGTAGTTGTTTTATAACTTGGTTTATGTATGGATTTATGAACTAGATTGAGCTAGATTTTGATGAAGATGATGAAGAACACTTAGAACAATGGAAGAACACTTGAGAGAGAGTAGTTTGATGCATGTAAGCTGCAAAATGAAAGTGTGTATGTGTGTGTTCATTCACGTGAATTATGGTGTCACCATATAGGCTCCATTAGTTTATTATTTTGTGAGATATTTCATGCTAGATGTTAAATGATGGTTCCCACATGGTTAGGTGACTCACATGGGCTGCTAAGAGCTGATCATTGGAGTGTATATACCAATAGTAAATACATTTAGAAGCTGTGTATTGTACGAGTACAAATATGAGTGCATACAAGTAGAATTGTTGATGAAAATGAATGAAGATGTAATTGTAAGCATTTTTGTTAAGTAGAAGTACTTTGATAAGTGTCTTGAAGTCTTTCAAAAGTGTATGAATACATATTAAAACACTACATGTATATACATTTTAACTGAGTCGTTAAGTCATCGTTAGTCGTTACATGTAAGTGTTGTTTTGAAACCTTTAGGTTAACGATCTTGTTAAATGTTATTAACCCATTATTTATTATATCTAAAGAGATGTTAAATTATTACATTATCATGATATTATGATATATTAATATATCATAGTATGATATATATATAGTTAAATGTTGTTACAACGATAATCGTTACATATATGTCTCGTTTCGAAATCATTAAGTTAGTAGTCTTGTTTTTACATATGTAGTTCATCGTTTAATACACTTAATGACATGTTTACTTATCATTTATCATGATTAAATATAGTGTATCAATATCTTAATATGATTCATATGTATTTAGTAAGACGTTGTTATAACGATAATTGTTATATATATCGTTTTCGAGTTTCTTAATTCAATAGTCTCATTTTTATGTATATAACTCATTGTTAAAATACCTAATGAGATACATACTTATCATAATATCATGTTAACTATATATATATCCATATATATGTCATCATAAAGTTTTTACAAGTTTTAACGTTCGTGAATCACTTGTCAACTTGGGTGGTCAATTGTCTATATGAAACCTATTTCATTTAAACAAGTTTTAACAAGTTTGATTACTTAACATGTTGGAAACACTTAATCATGTAAATAACAATTTCATTTAATATATATATACATGGAAAAGTTTGGGTCACTACAAAAACCTAATTGCAAACCACCACCGCCGTCGCCGTTGTATCCCACACCATTTTCTTTTTCGTTAACAAAAAGCAAACCCTTTATGTGCGAAACCGTTCGTCAATCCAAACAGAAACGCTATCCGTTTGTTAAACCCGTTCATTTTCTTTACCAGATCTAAGAAACCCGTTTGTCAATCCACATGTTTCCGGCGAGATCGGAGGTGTTTGCAGATTCATGCGATTTGACCGTGGGTTTAAATAGCGAGTCCCTCTTTAAACAAAAAATGACGTTAATTACGAGATCTGAGTTTGTTGAAGAATTGATTAGGCATTTTTTTTTTCTTTTAGATCTGGATTTGGTGAAGAACCAAATTAACAACCTTATACACAGATAAAATTTGTAAAGAATAAAGTGAGAAGAAGATTAGTTAAAATGAAAAAGAATACTGAAATGACCATAATACCCTCACGTGCAAGGCACATGATTAACTTTAACGGAATAGTTTAACATCTGTCAGACCGAGTGACCCAACCACGAAACATGTGTATAGTTTGGTGACCAACTGCGTTCAAAATAAACGTTAGTGGCTAATGTGAAATATATGACAAACATGAGTGACCAACAGCGTAATTTTTTCAAAAAACTTAAATAAACTCCACCCAAGTTTTTAACGGACCGTATCTTCCCTCCCGCCGCGAGTTAATTTTTTCCGAAGTCACCGTTCGGCTCGAAATAAGTTTAAGAACACAACGTAACTAACTATACGCTAAACTGACGTTTCTTAAAAAAAACGATAAATATTTCGGGTTATCTTTCATACATACATATACACGTATAATAAACAACTCAAAGTAACTACATCATATCGATGGTTCCGTCCCCCTTTTTAACGCGATATTATTGGCGTTAAAAACGCGCAGGCCATTACGTATACTAGGTACCACCCACATGTATCCAAACACACCAATAGCAACGCGTTTTTAACTCTGTAAACACGCAACGCTACGTTAAATATGAATATGCAACTGAAAGGTCCCGCCGCATTGTAGTGACCCGAACTTTTCCAAACCTTTCTATGATTATATGTTTAATGAAAACTATATTTACATGATTAAATGTTTCCAACATGTTAAGCAATCAAACTTGTTAAGACTTGGTTAATTGAAACAGAAATTTTGTAAACGTCTGATTACCCAGTTTGACCAATGATTCGCGAATGCTATAAGTTGTATATGACATGATGATACATAAATGAATAAATATATATGTTTAACATGATATAATGATCATCAAGTATCTCATTAAAAATAGTAACAATAAGTTATATACTTAAAAAGGAGACTATTGACGTATGAAACTCGAAACGATACATATAACGATTATCGTTATAACCACGTCTTACTAAATATATATGAAGCATATTAATACATTGTTATATTATATATAACATGATAATATGATAATTAAATATATCATTAAGTGTATTAACAATGAACTACATAAGTAAAAACAAGACTACTAACTTAAGGATTTCGAAACGAGACATATATGTAACGATTATCGTTGTAACGACATTTAAATGTATATATCATATTAAGATATATTAATATATCATAATATCATGATAATATAATAATTTAAAATCTTATTTGATATTATAAACTTTGGGTTAACAACATTTAACAAGATCGTTAACCTAAAGGTCTCAAAACAACACTTACATGTAACGACTAACGATGACTTAACGACTCAGTTAAAATGTATATACATGTAGTGTTTTAATATGTATTCATACACTTTTGAAAGACTTCAAGACACTTATCAAAATACTTCTACTTAATAAAAATGCATACAATTACATCCTCGTTCAGTTTCATCAACAATTCTACTCGTATGCACCCGTATTCGTACTAGTACAATACACAGCTTTTAGATGTATGTACTATTGGTATATACACTCCAATTATCAGCTCTTAGCAGCCCATGTGAGTCACCTAACACATGTGAGAACCATAATTTGGAAACTAGCATGAAATATCTCATAAAATTACAAAAATATGAGTAATCATTCATGACTTCTTTACATGAAAACAAAATTACATATCCTTTATATCTAATCCATACATTTTTACCAAAAACACCTACAAACACTTTCATTCTTCAATTTTCTTCATCTAATTGATCTCTCTCAAGTTCTATCTTCAAGTTCTAAGTGTTCTTCATAAATTCCAAAAGTTCTAGTTTCATAAAATCAAGAATACTTCCAAGATTGCAAGTTTACTTCCAAGTTTTCTAAATCCATTCCAAGTAATCATCCAAGATCAAGAAACCTTTGTTACTTATAGTAGGTTATATTTATAATACAAGGTAATAATCATATTCAAACTTTAATTCAATTTCTATAACTATAACAATCTTATTTTGAGTGGAAATCTTACTTGAAATTGTTTTCGTGTCATGATTCTGCTTCAAGAACTTTCAAGCCATCCAAGGATCCTTTGAAGCTAGATCTATTTTTCTCATTTCCAGTAGGTTTATACAAGGAACTTGAGGTAGTAATGATGTTCATAACATCATTCGATTCATACATATAAAGCTATCTTATTCGAAGGTTTAAACTTGTAATCACTAGAACATAGTTTAGTTAATTCTAAACTTGTTCGCAAATAAAAGTTAATCCTTCTTACTTGACATTTAAAATCAACTAAACACATGTTCTATATCTATATGATATGCTAACTTAATGATTTAAAACCCGAAAACACGAAAAACACCGTAAAATCGGATTTACACCGTCGTAGTAACACCGCGGGCTGTTTTGGGTTAGTTAATTAAAAACTATGATAAACTTTGATTTAAAAGTTGTTATTCTGAGAAAATGATTTTTATTATGAACATGAAACTATATCCAAAAATTATGGTTAAACTCAAAGTGGAAGTATGTTTTCTAAAATGGTCATCTAGACGTCGTTCTTTCGACTGAAATGACTACCTTTACAAAAACGACTTGTAACTTATTTTTTCGACTATAAACCTATACTTTTTCTGTTTAGATTCATAAAATAGAGTTCAATATGAAACCATAGCAATTTGATTCACTCAAAACGGATTTAAAATGAAGAAGTTATGGGTAAAACAAGATTGGATAATTTTTCTCATTTTAGCTACGTGAAAATTGGTAACAAATCTATTCCAACCATAACTTAATCAACTTGTATTGTATATTATGTAATCTTGAGATACCATAGACACGTATACAATGTTTCGACCTATCATATCGACACATCTATATATATTTCGGAACAACCATAGACACTCTATATGTGAATGTTGGAGTTAGCTATACAGGGTTGAGGTTGATTCCAAAATATATATAGTTTGAGTTATGATCAATACTGAGATACGTATACACTGGGTCGTGGATTGATTCAAGATAATATTTATCGATTTATTTCTGTACATCTAACTGTGGACAACTAGTTGTAGGTTACTAACGAGGACAACTGACTTAATAAACTTAAAACATCAAAATATATTAAAAGTGTTGTAAATATATTTTGAACATACTTTGATATATATGTATATATTGTTATAGGTTCGTGAATCAACCAGTGGCCAAGTCTTACTTCCCGACAAAATAAAAATCTGTGAAAGTGAGTTATAGTCCCACTTTTAAAATCTAATATTTTTGGGATGAGAATACATGCAGGTTTTATAAATGATTTACAAAATAGACACAAGTACGTGAAACTACATTCTATGGTTGAATTATCGAAATCGAATATGCCCCTTTTTATTAAGTCTGGTAATCTAAGAATTAGGGAACTGACACCCTAATTGACGCGAATCCTAAAGATAGATCTATTGGGCCTAACAAACCCCATCCAAAGTACCGGATGCTTTAGTACTTCGAAATTTATATCATATCCGAAGGGTGTCCCGGAATGATGGGGATATTCTTATATATGCATCTTGTTAATGTCGGTTACCAGGTGTTCACCATATGAATGATTTTTATCTCTATGTATGGGATGTGTATTGAAATATGAAATCTTGTGGTCTATTGTTACGATTTGATATATATAGGTTAAACCTATAACTCACCAACATTTTTGTTGACGTTTAAAGCATGTTTATTCTCAGGTGAATACTAAGAGCTTCCATACTAAAATAAGGACAAGATTTGGAGTCCATGTTTGTATGATATTGTGTAAAAACTGCATTCAAGAAACTGATTTCGATGTAACATATTTGTATTGTAAACCATTATGTAATGGTCGTGTGTAAACAGGATATTTTAGATTATCATTATTTGATAATCTACGTAAAGCTTTTTAAACCTTTATTTATGAAATAAATGTTATGGTTTGTTTTAAAAATGAATGCAGTCTTTGAAAAACGTCTCATATAGAGGTCAAAACCTCACAACGAAATCAATTAATATGGAATGTTTTTAATCAATAAGAACGGGACATTTCACGCATCGCGCCGGCCGATCCGAATCTAGTTTTTACTAAATGTATTACTTGTATGTAAGTAATTTAAAACTTTTTATTCTTAGTTTCTTTATGAGAAATGCTTCCTTCACTAAAAGTTTACAAAAAGATATACACAAAATGACTTGGATCACTAGTATAAGGAGAGAGAAACATGAAGATAAACAAAATTAAATTCTGATTGGTCCATTTTAATAACTATTAAACTTTGTGAACTTTGTTTTGTGAAATGTTAGACCACTCGTATCGGTTCCGTGATTCACAGCCATTGCCACCCGCCCAGCTGCCCTAGAATCACGCCGATACTATCACTGCAGTGATGGTCCGACCTTCGAGCACCCGCCTTCCATTTTGCTATGGGATCGGATGACTTTTTCGATCACGGTTTTCACATTCAAACGGCTATTTTTTTGTTTTGTTTTATCCCGAAACGGCTATATTGATGTTTTGTATTTTTTTTTCTTCCACTTCTAACTCTATATATATACATACTCCACATCCATATTTTACACACTTCATATTAATAAACATACTCCAAACTATTTTACACTTCACAAAATAGATAATATTGATTACGATTTCGAAGAGGTCTTACAAGTAACAAACGCGTACTATCCTTAAAAATAACTAAAACTTCTTAATTTTTTAGATACCGAAGAAGAGGATGAAAATCAAGAACCTATTTCGAGAGCTCCAAGAAGATTTTTTATAGAGATCGGGCTGGTAGGGCTGCACTAATGTGGAATAATTACTTTTCTGACACACCAACATTTCCGGAAGATAAATTCCGAAGACGATTTCGTATAAGCCGTTGACTTTTTAACCGTATATCCGCAGGTATGCTAAGTTTTTCTCAAGAACCTTTACCCTCATACTTTGAATATTTTCATCAAAGACGGGATGCAACCGATTTACTCGGGTTTAATGTTTATCAAAAAATTACATCTGCTATACGACAATTAGCATACGGTGTTACTCCTGATCTTTTTAACGAGTATTTGCATATCGGTGAAACCACATCATATAAGTGTTTAGAAAATTTTTGCAAAAGTGTAATACATTTATTTTCGGCTGACTATTTAAGAAAATCGAATACTCATGATGTTCAACGTTTAATTACAAAACATGAGCAAATACATGGTTTTTCGGGCATGCTCGGTAGTCTAGATTGTATGCATTGGGCTTGGAAGAATTGTCCAGTCTCTTGGAAAGGTCAATACACACGAGGCGATCATCGTCACCCAACAATAATGTTGGAAGCGGTCGCCTCGTATAATTTGTGGATTTGGCACACTTACTTTGGACCAGCTGGTTCTAATAATGATATCATTGTGTTAAACCAATCCGACTTATTCAAAGAGTTACTTGAAGATAGAGCTCCACCATGTAACTATACGGTGAATGATAAACATTTCACAAAAGGCTATTATTTAGCGGATGACATTTATCCGAATTGGGTGACACTTGTGAAATCGTTCAAAAGTACGGTTGAACCTAAAACATCAAAATTCAAAAGGTATCAAGAGGCAGCAAGAAAGGATGTTGAACGAGCATTCGGTGTACTTCAGGGTTGTTTTGCAATCATTAAACATCCTGCAAGGCAATTCTATATCGAGAAAATCCAAAGCATTATCTATACATGCGTGATTTTACACAACATGATAACTGAAGATAATGGTCGACCTTTTTGTGGGTTAAAGGAGGATTATCAGCCCGTTCATCGGGCATTAACAATACGAGAAAGGGTTGAGATGCATTTGCGAATGGACAAAGAACTACGCGATTCTACCATTCATCGTTTCCTTCGAGACATGCTTATCGAACACATTTGGAATTTACCACCTAATGCACGTATTAGACATATCCCACAAGCTGGACCTTCGGCAATTCCCGACCATGTCAATGACAATGACGAAGCAGGACCTTCGGGAACTAATAACCAAGATGAAGAGGAGGACCAAGATGAAGAGGAGGACGAAGACGAAGACGAGTACGAGGATGAAGACGACCAGTAGTTTTATTTTTATTAAATGTAATTTTATATTTCGAATTTTTGTTTGTATTTGTATTATTTATTTGTTTAATAATGTAATGTTTAATTAATAAAAAATAATTTTTAAAAAAATAATTATTTAGTGATGGTACGTCATGGATGTTAGTATTTAGTGGTTGGTTAGTGATGGGAAGAAGGTGCTGATGTGGCGATGATATGACGGTCAGTGATCTCATGACAGTATGTCATGGATAAGAGTAGTCTTAGTGGTTGTAGCTTACTCTTTCTTACTTCTTTCAATTGGGAGGGAGTGCACTAATAAGCTAGTTGTCCCAACTATGACAGGAGTTAGCCTCTTAATTTAAAGGATATCGATTTTCTCTTGAGAAACAAGGAAGATTGTACTGGAAAGCTATCAACTAAACTGCATGAAGACTCTTGCCGTCCAACTAAAAAAATCAAAATAACCAATTAGTTATATATGTTTTATACCCTTTTCTTCATAAGATAAGTAAGAAAGCGTTGATGGAATGATGATGACTATAAATACATGACAAAATTAATTATATTCCTTTTCTTTCTAATAATTCTCTTACAACTCATTAATACATGTATATACTATCCATTGTTACAATTTTTTCCACTCTTTTGTTACTCGTTTGTTTTCCATCTCAGTTTTTACTACTGAAAAAAAAAATTATAATAAAGAAACAAAAAAAAAAAACTCGAGAATACAGTCTAAAAGTCAAAGAATCATCAAACTAACAGTATTTCTATTACCATTTCATTAGCAGTGGTATTTATATTACCATTTCATAGCAGTGCTAAATTCTTGTATTTGGGGTAAACGAAAGATAAATATATTATTGATGTGTACTTATATTGAAAATGGCATTAGCTAGAAAATTAATTAGTCCAATAAAGTGCTAGCAAAGTCTTAAGAGTCAATACTCATGCCGTGCAAAGACCCCTTCAACATTATATTACACTCGTATTAGGTTACAGGTTGAATAATTCATTGAGCGTGTTATAAATATCGTGGATGAGTTGACTCATGTGGTCAACGACCTCTACATCCATTTAGTTTTTTGGTAGACTAAAAAGTCAGCATAATATTTTTCTTCCATCCAATTAAATAAATTTTCTCATCAAAATTTTAGCCCATAGATTTTGGCCCAATATTTGGCCCTTCTAGATGAAGGTCCGTTGTGAAATATCTCAAAATGGTTGAAGTCCACACCATTATTGATTGGCCCAAATGATGTTGACTTACACACCAGTAAATAATAAAATATTATATCATTATTATATTGGTTATTATTATATTATTACTATTTTTACTCTATTGTTATTATTGTATAATAATTGTTAGTATTATCATTTATACTAATCGTCGATGTGATTTAGATTAATTATTATTATACTTATATTATTATTATTCTATTCTATTATTATCATTATATAATTTTTCGTATTAGCATTTGTACTAATCGAGTAATCGTCGACGTGATATAGAGGGAAATTATATACCATAGTCTCTATTAAAATACATTTTTTTCTCGCGTTTTTAAATGATTTTAATGAAGGGTTTGTACCAATTATCTATTTGCGTGTTGTAACCATTTCTCGCAACAACATGCGAACCTTTTATCCTCGTTTATTCCTAAATATTGTAAGTAACTTTCCCCGACCTTTCAACCCTCCACAACCCTCCTAAATATCATTTGTGTTTCTTTTATATAAAATTATTTAGTAAATGATTTTCGATTTGCAATTACTTTTTACTTGGGTGGCAATGGGCGAAAAAAAACCATTGACCCGTGGGTACCCGTGCCGGTGACGAGTAGGTATTTATAAAGAAAATTTACCCGCGGGCGTGGTTCGAACAAAATTTTGTACACGGTCGTGGTTGCTGGCGGATCGCAGGTATCTCATACCTATCGCGGGTAAAACCTGATCCGTCAATCCGTAATGCCCGTTTGAGCTACCCATGAGTATACATGTTGACCTGCATACATATACTTACTTATATAATATATAATTTATTTATTTTAATGTATTTCATAATTATTCTCGGGTTTACCCGTGGGTAATCCGTTATTAAAAATTTAGTTAAAGTGCACATATTGTAAAGTTGTAAACCCGCGCATCACGGGTACGTGCAGAAAAATTTACCCGATGCCGAGTAAACGGGTAACCGCGGATAATGAAAAAATCTTGGCGGGTGAGTCGCGGATATTATGGATCCGTACCCGTCGCCCGCAGGTGCCATCCCTTCTTCTTATTCCTCTTGATTTGAAATATTGTTATCCGATCAGCCTGCTTTTTCTGGAAGTTGCATTACCTAAAATAATAATGAAAAAGGAGCAAAATGAGCAACAAAATAGGATTTTATGATAGGGGTTCTTCCAATAGGCCTTTTAAAAATTTCGTGTTAAGAACCAGTTGTTGCGTTTGATTATAGCTGAACAAACATTGTTGGCCCAACAAGGACTTGGTCAGTTTCCAGCACATCATAATCTAGTCCCCCCATTATTTTTTTGGTCGTGTGTCTAATACTCGATTGCAGCCTATTGGGCTGGACTTTTCTGGCCCATTTCAGGTGGTCCACCTACTGGGCCTCATCAGAATCTTTGTGGGCCACAACCTGTTGAACCTGGGCAGTTTTTGTTCATCTTTCCTATGGTACTGGACATTACCAGACCTTTATTGATTAACTTAATCCACTTGGGCCCTATTTTCATGCATATATTCATGGTCATTTAACTTTCTTTCCGCATACATTTAATACTGTGACTTTACTTGTTAATGTTGGATGGAATATGAATATACATGCTTATAGCATCTTTAGCATTACATTTATATGTTGGTTTGTAGAATCCTTTTAATGTCATCAACACCTATGGTAATACTTTTTTGACCCCTTCATAGACCTCTTTATATGCATAATTGGAACGACCACATACCAAAACTTGAAAACAGACAATTTTTTTTATCTCGGTCACGTGCACAAAGAGCACATCTCAATGTGCGTTGCGCGCACCACAATCCTTCACGTTTTCTGTTTCAGCTAAAAGAATCACTGCGCTGCGCACACTTGCATATGCACGGATTGCACACTTGCAGTTCCAATTTTTTTTCTTCAGATTTTTGACATTTTGACAATTTTACTGTTAGACCCATCATTAATAACAACAATCAACACCACTTGTTTATCAATTTAAGAACAACTGATAACGCACAAATCATACATATATACTTTTGCGTTATTGGTTCTTATTTTTATTATTTTTAATGCCTTTTGAAGAGTTTTGAGTTCATATGAGATTAAAATGAAGATATATGGTTCAAGGAAGTGTTGATAGCATTTGGTCGAAAAGATTTGGTTTTGAAGCTAAAAAGATAATTGTTGAAGGAGGCTCAGAATCTGGTTCGCGCGCCTGCACGAAAACGGCCACCTCTCACTCATCGTAACTCAGATTAAGGTGAATCAAAAGCCCAGACATCCGAAACTCATAGCTCTACAACTTGTCGAAACTCATAGCTCTACAACTTGTTGCTAAACGTGTCGCGTTTTGGAAAGGTATGTCACGACTTGGTGTTGTCAAGGAACGTGACAGGTATGGACAAAACGCGATATTTCCAGTTCCGAAGTGTTTTCAAGTTCTGATCAAAGTGTCGCGTTTTGGCAGCCTTTGTCACATTTCAGAGTGTCGCGAAACGCGACCAGATGTCGTGAAACGCAACCGGGGCAGTTTCTTACTACGAATTTTTACTATAAATACTTTGTTTAAACCCCAAATTATGGTATTGTGCCTCTGTTACGAATTCTGAGTTTATGGTTATGTTTTTATTAGTTTTCTATGCATGTTTTTGAGCTCTTAACATATTGGATTCAATTTTGATCTCGTGTAAATATTGGTATACTCTTTGATTATCATTATGATTATGATTCATTTATCTTTGTGTTTGATTGTTCCTACCATGTCTAGCTAAATTTCCTGTATTCACTTAGATGATTGAAGCTAGGTGAAGGATTGCTAATCTTTATGTTTATATAATTAATTGTTCTTGATCCATGATTCTTATTACTCCCATTGATTGATCCACTTAGTTTTAAGTCTATTTATTGAAGTAACGAAGGTTATTAAATTGATAAACTTGTCTAGTTATTGAAAGATAATCTAGATTGGTTGAATTGCATGCAGAAAACTAGTGTAATTAGACTTATTTGCTAAATCATCAATTGAGTAGGTAATTGTGAAGCTAAAAAGCGACACTAGTTTATCGTCCATTTGAATCACCATCTTGAGTAGTTAGTTTGATTGATTGTGTTCTCAAGAAGCGTGAGGGAAACCAAAGCTATTAACTTACACTCATGATAATTAGTATCTAAGTGAGGGACCCGAACTTATCTTACTAATTAGTTAATCTTAATAAAAGCGATTCAGATCCTTGAGAATTGAATCTAAGTGAATACCATTGTCTCACTGAATTCGTATTTGTTTAATTTGCGTTTATTAGTTTCTTTAGTTTCAAAATCATACTCCCTTACTTTTTACTTAGAATAATTACTAGTTTTAAATTTTTAATTTCAACTGCTCCATGTAGACAAACCTGAACTTATTTATGCTAACTATATACGATTGAGTTATTTGCTCATTTGTGTGAAGTTGATTAATATGTTTAGTTTAATTTAAATAGGTGTAGAAATCACACTTAACAACATATGGTAGATGTTTTCAACATTTCTTTACAAAATTCCACAACCCAATTCACTAGTTCCAAACTTGTGACCCATAACAAAAAGGGGTAATTTTAACCCACATGAAAAATTTCAACATTGAGCAAATTCTAATAGTCATGCTTGACTCAACAATAATAATTTCAAATATGGTTGACAATAGCATAATTATGGAGATATATCCATCGCGCCCAAAAGTCTCTAAACAAGTCACACAAAGCTAGCCAAGCATGTCAAATCTAAAAGCACAACTTCGCATCATCAAGCTAACCATCTATCATACTCTCACCATTGTCCAATTCGAAACCTATAAAAAGAGTAAACAACAACGGGTAAGCGAAATGCTTAGTCAAAACTATATATGCATATTAAACAATAACCTCATAAAGATAAGTCAAACCACATTCAACATTCATAACATCAAGCGTACGTCTAAGCAAGCAAGCATACATCAAAGCAAGCATGCAACCAACATTACTCACAAGGTTTGTCACTAGTGGCGGAACTTGAACATTTTTTTTTTTTTGTACATCAGTTTAGGATAACCCGGGGACTTAACCATCCACGCGTTCATCTCCCGTCGTTGCGTAACCCGCCCTCAACTACTGCCTTGAGGAAACCGGACCTATCCAAGGGCATGGCCAGTAAAACTCCCCATCCCCGCTTGCCCCGCACTAAGCGAAAGGCGACCTGAGTAGATACCTCAGGTCAGAAATAACATTTATGTTAGAGGGGCGAAATAATATTGATTTTAAACTCAAATTTACCATTATTACTTGAATCATCGGCTGAAATCGTAAAACAAAAACACTTAAAGTAATCAATTATCACGTTATCAGTGAAGTCGTGAAGTTGTAAGCAATTTAAGGACATTAAATTAGAAATAGTTTTCAAAAGAATTTATAAAATCAAATTGAAAACGTAAGTGTCAATATAAGTTAGAATTCTTGATTCCGAAAGTCTATAAATTTTTTTAGCGTATTGATAATTGGTTTAATAAAATTTGTGTTATTCAAAAGAAATTGAAATTTTTTAAAATAGTTACAGATGTTACCATTACTATATATATATATATATATATATATATATATATATATATATATATATATATATATATATATTATATTAATAAGCCTAATTTATAACTAGACGATTATAAGTTGCCTTACTTACTTGTTACTCTAGATTTACTCGTTTTCTTTTATATAACATGTCAAAAGCTAACCCCATCATTCTCTCCGATTTCGAGGACGAAAGTCCTAGTCATTCACCGAGCTACTATGACCTCCTCC